>NC_061121.1:195444763-195492229 GCF_002878395.1 Capsicum annuum
TTAATGGGACAGACCCCCAACTAACTCCGACTTACTGAATAAAATGAAATACTAAAATAATTGGGTAAACATAACCTGCCCTCATGGATAAGGACTCGCCACAACGGCTTTTGTGTTACATGAACTGCCTAACTGTGGTCAAGAAACTGTGCATCTGAACATATGATATAAGACATCATAGAATAAAGAAGAGTATTCGGTCAGTACTTTGAATGTACTGGTATATGAGATAAGGTTAGGCTGATATAAATAGGGTACTATTGATATAAAATTGGGACTATTGAATAGATTGAGATAACTAAACATGAATGCACGAAAACTATAACCTCTACTATTGTAAGACCTAGCATAAATCTGAAATCTAATATAAGTCCAAAATTTGAACGACTATAAATTGTATAACTAAATAACTGAAGGTCTATACGCTGGGTCAATCAAACTTGAACTGAGAATACACTGAAATACTATACTGAGACTATGAGAGGTATCATCTAACAGACATGCCCCAATTTGAGATGATTGAGGTCCAACCCATAACCCTAGTTGGAAGGGTGATAATATTGTGCCACGGTTACTAACACTAGTTTTGTGATCCACTAATTTGGTGTCCCGAAGGACCAGAGTGTCAAGCATATACTGACCGGTGACCCTTGAGAGGAAGGTAAGACGAAATTGATGGGTGACTCCTCATATCCTATGCTGGCTACGTAGTTCTGGAATATAAGGACTACTACTAACAACTCTGCCTAACTGATAGGGAAGCCACCATCCCTGCATTCTTTCAATGCTAAATCCTACTTCCAACTAAACCGACACTGACACTGAACTGAATTAAGGTTAACTGAACATAATTTCATGACTGATAGTACTCATTATCATCACAATAACTAAATAAATAGGAACAATCATAGTTTAATTGAATCATACTTGAAAATATTAAAATCATGTAAAATACATAGTTATCGGGTGATCATTACCCACCAGAACTAAAAGGAAATAATAATAATACCATATAAAAGCTCTAAAAGCATAATAGGAGAACATTGTTCCAAACCCAAAACATAGGCAATTCACCAAACACATGAGAGTCATGAACTTAATCATTTGAATGGGTAAAGCATGCAAGGACAACATGATTACAAGACTAAAAGCATGAGTTAAGGATTCAACATGAAAATTTCAACATTCAAAACATGTAATGGCTCATTCCACTTGAAAACATTTATAGACCTAACTTATAATTGAAATAAACATGAGCTTCATAGGTATAATTCAACTTGAATATGTAAATACTCATGATTTGAAGCAAAAAGGATTCTTGAACTCCATGGGTGAAAAGAACCCATGAATGAACATCACACATACCTCACTAGATGATTTCGTGAAGATTCTTGGGAATTTCTTAAGGTTTGAAGCTTGAATTCATTAATTCCTTGAGAATAAGTTAGTACTTGTTCTTGGGATAAAAGATGGTTTTCTTGAGAGGTTTGATGAATAAAGGGGAAAATAATGCTTCATGGGGACATAAATTTCGTGTTATGGATGAGTTTTGGGGGGAAATTAACCCAAACTCCCTTAAATAACAAAGACAAAAAATTGGATGGATAAAGGAGGGTGCACCGTGGGATTTGGAGTAGTGGGCTAAGCCTCGCACCGAGGGTTCCAGACCGGCGAGATAATTCCTTCGACACGGGTCTAGTCTAGCACCGTTGGCCTATCCCGATGCCCTCACTATTTTGCTACTCTAAACACACCCCTACCCTCGTTTAAAAATTCTGGAACACACTCGAGACCCACCTTGAATAACTCCGATCATGAATCAACTTAAAAATTTATGTTTTGAGGTCGGGAAGGTCAAAAATGAAATCATCAAATTTTAGGGGCCTGGGAAATGATTAAGTCCTAACACTTAGTAAAATTTCTATGTCTTAGACCCCCTTTAACAAGCAATCGGGAGATGAATTGAGCCTGGGTCTTACGAGGTATTAAAATATCTCCCCTTTGGGTACATTCATCCTCGAATGAGACTGGTTCAACTTAGTGTACTCAAGAAACTGAGATCATATACTGAAGATGCATGGCCTGAGATATGATCACCTAACTGCTAGAGATATGATCACCTAACTAAGTTTGAAACATTATACATGAATTGAACTGAATGTATGCAATGACATGAGATGGAGTACATAGATTTAACTAAGAACTAAAAAGAGTCAATCTGAGGAAAATTCTTACTTTAAGCTGAATCTGAGTTCGTGGAGAAAATATAAGGGTACTTTGTTTCCATATCTACTTTAGCTTCCCAAGTGGCTCCCGCAACGGACTAATTACACTGATGATCACGGATTTCAACTGGGACTTCTTCATACGAAAGGCTATCCTGAACATCCATGCTTTGCAATGGGACAACAATAGCTGAATCACCAATAAACCTCTTCAATAAGGAAACGTGAATCACTGGACGCACTGATGCAAAATATACAGGCAACTCTAGCTCATAAGCTACCTTCCTAAAATAACTCAAGATCTTATATCGGCCAACATAACAGGGACTGATGTTGCCAAATCTCTTCACTCCCTTTATGGGTGAAATTTTTAGATAAACCAAATCAGCAACCTCAAACTCAAGATCTCTTCTCCCTATATCTGCATAGGATTTTTGATGGGTTTGGGCTGTGTTCAGCCTCTCCCAAATCAACTAAACTTTCTCTATCACAGCAAACACTAGATCTGGCCTTAATAAAGTAGCTTTACCTAACTCAAACCAACCAATAAGAGATCGACATCTCCTTTCTTAAAGAGACTCAAACGAAGCTATCTGAATATTAGAGTGATAACTGTTGTTATAGGAAAACTCAATCAAAGGTAAACGATCATCCTAAATACGTCTTAAGTCAATAACATATGCTCTCAATATGTCCTCTAAGGTCTGAATAGTCCTCTCTTCCTAACCTATACTGAGATGAACTTGGGTACTAAGATCCTCCTGAAAAGGCTTCTAAAAGTGAGAGGTAAAATGAGTACCTCTATCTAATATAATAAATAATAGAATACCATGCAACCTAAACAAATCCCTAAGATATAGCCTGGCATAATCCTCAGCTAAGTAAGAAGTATGAACTAGAAAGAAATAAACTGACTTGGTCATTCTATCTACAATGATCCATATTGAATTATGCTGAGGAGATGTACGAAGTAATGCTATCATAAAATCAATGTTCACCGTTTCCCACTTCTAAGTAGGGATACTGAACTCCGGCAATGTTACATTAGGCCTTTGGTGTTCAACATTAACCTTATGACAATTAGAACACTTAGATACAAAATCAAAAATATCCCTCTTTATACCACTCCACCAATAGATTTCCCATAAGTCACGGTACATCTTATTGGCTACTAGATAAATACAGTATCGGGCACCATGCCCTTCTACAAGTATTCTCTATCTCAAGTCATCAACACACGGAAAACATAATCTACCCTAACAATAAAGTAAACCATCTCCCCCTTAGGAGAAAACCTCCACCTTTTGATCCGAACCATTTTGAACCTATACACTACCTTCTATTGAGTCAAACAACCGAACACCTAATCTAACAAGCTGATGAGCCTTACTGACTGACTTTTTCTTATCCTCCTCAGAGCAACACTACCTGTAGACAACCCGATAAGGGCATTTTGCACTACATTAACTTTGCCTGGATAATACATCACACTTATATAGTAATTTTTCAATAACTCAAGCCACCTTCTCTGACAAAGATTCAGATCATACTACGAGAACGCATACTATAAACATTCATGATCTGTTAACACATCAATATGAACCCCATAAAGGTAATGTCTCCATATCTTTAGAGCAAACACAATAGCTGCTAACTCAAGATCATGGGCAGGATAATTCTTTTCATGGAGCTTAAGATGTATAAAAGAATAGGCCATGACCTTACATCTATACATAAACACACAATCAAGACCAACACTGAAAGAATCATAGTAAACCACAAATCCATCAGAACCATCTAGCAGAGTTAATACTGGAATGATAGTTAGTCAAGTTTTCAACTTTTGAAAACTTTTCTCAAGAAAATCTCATCACTAAAACTTGACTTTTTTCTGAGTCAGTTGATACATAGGGATGCAATAGGATAAAAACCTTCAACAAACCGTCTGTTATATCCAGTAAAACCCAAGAAACTCCTAATATCTGATAAAGAGATGGGTCTAGGCTAGTTCCTAACTACTTCGTTCTGTTGAGGGTCAACTTTAACGCCATCACCGAAAATAATATGGCCAAGGAAAGCTACTTATCATATGCAAAATTTACACATACTAAATTTGGTGAACAACTATTGAGCTCTAATAATATGCAATACAATTCTCAGATGGTCTGCATAATCATTCTCACTACGGGAATAGAAAAGAATATCATCCATGAAGACTATGAAGAACATGTCCAAGTACTACTTGAACACCTTGTTCATCAAGCCCATGAAAGTTGTAGGGGAGTTTGTTAGTCCAAAGGACATAAGTAAAAATTCAAAGTGACCATATCGAGTTCTAAAGGTTGTCTTTGAAATGTCACATTCTCTGACTCTAAGCTGATGATTGCTGGATCTGAGGTCTATCTTAGGGAAGAAACCAGGATCGTAAAGTTGGTGAAATAGGTCATCAATACTGGGGAATGGATACTTACTATTGATTGTGACTTTGTTAAACTGATGGTAATCTTGCACATTCTGAGAGAACCATCTTTCTTACGCATGAAAAAGACTAAAATGTCCCATGGGGAAATACTGGGACTGATAAATCCATTATTTAAAAGATCGTTAAACAGCTTTTTCAACTCTTTTAGCTCAGTTAGAGCCACTCTATAGGCTGGATTAGAGATAGGATGAGTATCTAGAAGGAGATCTATTTCGAAGTCAATTTCCCTTTTGGGAGAAACTCTATGGATATCTTCAGGGAATACATCTTGAAAATCTCTTACTACTGAAACTAACTCAAGACTGGGAGTCTCATAACTATAGTCCTTTACTTGAACAAGATGGCACATGCACCCATTAGATATCATTTTGCCTACTTTAATATAGAAAATGATTTGACCCCTAAGCACAGAGATGCTACCCCTCTATTCAATAACTGGTTCATTGGGAAACTAAAACTAAAAAACTCTATTTCTGTAATAAACTAATCCATAGCCGAAATGGAGCCTCTATGCTGAGGATGATATCAAAATCAGTCATCTCTAACTCTATAAGATTTATTGAAGTGATTTTCTAAGATACTATAATCGGGAAATTTTTGTATACCCGTCTGGATATAATAGATTTACCCACTGGGGTAGATACTGAAAAAGGCTCTGCTAGTATTTCGGGACTAAAACCAAAATTGATAGCTATAAAGGATGTTAAAAAAAATAAACCTTCGAGGTCGAATAAAACATACACATAAAGATGAAAAACCTATAAGGCACCCATAATCATATTTGGAGAACTATCCTAATCATGTCAAGGATGGAGTCCTTACATTCTATTTTGGTGTTGCCCGCTGATGGCACTGGAAGTAGCACCTTATTGGGTTGGATGACTTGTTAGTGCTGCTGATGAAGTATTCCGGCCTTTTTGGCGATCATTTCCATCCCTCTATGCCACCACCATACACTCTTAGATCCTATGGAATAGCTTTCCACATCTAAAACATACATCACTACCATACTTACACACACCCTGATGATTTCTACTATACTTCCCGCAGAGTGGATTAGTACTACTACTCTCACTACCTTGGGACTTAGAGCTTGGCGCTCTATCCCGACTGTCATTCCTCAACTTTCAAAGTAGCATACTAGATAGAGATGGAGCTAGGGTTGAGAACTTCAGGAAGAACTTAAAATGGTTTCCACCCTCTAACCTCAACTGAGTAAAGTAAAAGCTACCTATTCTAGTCCTTTTATTCTCTCTCTCTTTCTCCTTAAGCTTCTCTTTCTTAATCTACTGAGCATGAACCATGAGATTAGATATGTCCATCTCCTTAATCAATATATCAGTTTGACACTCTTTGACCACACTATCAGATACACCAAAAATAAACTTACTCATTCTAGACCTATTATCAGCCACCATCAAAGGAGCATGCATACCTTGCCAACTTAGTGAATTTATGTGAGTATTCCTTCATAATCATATTACCTTACTTAAAATTGATGAACTCCTGTTTCTTATCTTCCCTCAATTCTAAAGAAAAGAATCTGTGTAAGAAAGTTATGGCAAACTCCCCCACTCTACAGGCCCTGCCTCAGCACCTCTATCCTCCTTTCATTACTTATAACAGGTGTAAGCTATATCCTGCAACTAGTATGCAGCCAACTCTGCACTCTCACTCAAAGTGACACCCATGAAATATGTCACTTTCTGAACCATATCAAGTATCTTATGTGGATCCTCCTAATACTTGGATCCTAAAAACAAAAGGGGATTCTTTCAGGTAAAATCCCAAATCCTAGATATAGTTGTATTATTCACTAGATTAGCTGGGGTAACAACCTACTGATTCTTTTGAGTAGATACTGAGTGAGCTAAGTTAGTGCAAGCAACTCTGAATTTAACATAAGAGACATGCTCGTTTAAGGGATCTTTCTGAATAAGCGGTGGTGTGGGCTATTCCTATTCCTTTTTATGTTGTTTCATTAGGGAGGCATAGTCTGTAAATGGAATAAAGAATGAGATAGAAAGAGAGTTTAAATAGTACTCATGTTCATTCGAATGACATAAATACTCAAAGAAGGGAAAATTTTCCTAAAATATTTCATAGCCTCCTATCCATAAGTGTAGCGCACTTCACACCCATGCACAAGAATCTACTTAATGAAGCTTTTAGACTCTCTAAGACACTTAAACACCATAGGCTCTAATACTCAGTTTTATCACAATCCAAGACTACCCCTAAGGAGCGACAATGTTACTTACGGTCATAAGTGACCATAAGCTAACCCATGAGCTGGTAACTACTATAAGCACTGAATAAAATGTAAAGATAACAAATATGTAGAAGATAAACTAATAAAGTAATGTTAATCTGAATTCTAAAATATGAAATGCCGAATATCTAAAAAAACTAATAAGAACTTAAAGTGACTAACTGACTGTTTAAACATCTGACAGTCTCTAAACTAACTGAGTTATTGATGGGAAGACCCCCAACTAACTCCGACTAACTGAATAAAATAAAAAACTAAAATAACTAAATAAACATAAAATGTCCTCGATGGATGAGGACTCACCACTCTGGCTACTAGATTACACTGAGTTGTCTAATTATTGTTGGGAAATCGTGCGTCCTTTTCTATGATATACAATATCATAGCGCAAAGAAGAGTATGCAATCTGTACTTTAAAGGTACTTGTATATGAGACGATATTAGCCTGATATACATGGGGTACTGTGCATATGCATTTAGGACTAACTAAATAGTATGAGATAACTAAACATAAATGCATGAAAACTGTAACATCTGAGTATTCAAGACCAAGAATAAATATGAAATCTGATATAAATCTTAAATCAAAAAGGCTATAAACTATATAATCCTATAACTAAAGGTCTATACACTTGGTCAAGAAAACCTAAAATGAGAGTACACTAAAGTACTTTACTGAGGGTCCAACCAATAACCCTAGTTTTAATATTGTCAGTATCATAGCACGGGTACTAACACCGGATGTGTGGATCCACTAATTAGGTATCCCGAAGAACCAAGGTTTCAAGCCTAAACTTATGAGTGAACCTTAAAAGGAAGTCGAGCCTAAACTGATGGGTGACTCCTCATATCCTACACTAGCTATGTAGTTCTAGAATATAGAGACTGCTGCTAACGACTCTGCCTGACTGACAGGGAAGCGGCCATCCCTGCATTCACTCAATTCTAAATCCTACTCCAAACTAAATTAACATTGTAACTGAACTAAATTAAGATTAAATGAACATAATTTCTTGACTAAGAGTTGTAATACCCCATACTTTTCCTAGATTGAAAAGTTTCCCAAGAATGCTAGAAGATTTCTTTGAAAGATGAATTCATTTTTTTACACATTTTATTTTCAATATATTCAACATTTTTCATGTAGGGAATTGAATAATCTTTCCATCGATACAAAATTTGCCCAAATCCGACACCCGGGCAAAGAGTTAGAGCCTTTTTAGTGATATAGTGTATCACTTGAGCCTTCAACGCGTCGCAGAGTTAGCTCAAATGGCAATTGTAAATTTCCAGTGTTGCTCTGTGATAGTGGCACATCTCGCCAAACTTCCAGGTCATAGAAAAGGTGGCAACGTGATAGATCCGCATCACGCCACCGCATAATTTCCCATTTGTCACTTTCCAGTGACTTGGCGAGATAGTGGCGCGTCGCGCCAACGATAAAAATCGGGAGATTTTCTCAAAAATTAAATGCATGTCCTACGGTTAAAAGGGTCAATTTCTTGCCCTATATAAGCCTTATAACATGAGATTTGGCCATAATTCAGCAACTTATACTTAATTACTCTCAAAAACTCTCAAGAACAAGTCCTAGGGTTTTCATCGAAGGTTCAATTCCAAGGGAATTCACCATCAAGTTTCAAGAATCTCTCCGTCAATCTTCATAGAATAAAAAGCTAAGGTATGCGTAGTGTTCATTCATGGACTCCTTTCATCCAAAAAGCCTAAGAATCTCTTTTCTATGTTTAAGTTTATGGATTTCTTTTTGAATCACATGGTGGATTTGATTTTTTTATGTTGAGAATGATCAATTGAATTCAAATCCATGTTGGGTCATCAAGTTTTTATGAATTGATTTTTATAGATGTATATTTATGTGACCCTATAAATAACCCCTAGGATGTTGAAATTAGAGACGAATCATGATGATTAATTATTGTATAATGTTGTCTACATGTGCTATGCCTACCATGTGTACGATTAAATGCCTAGATGAAGGAACAATGCCCAACTAGTATGATCTCATGAAATCCCCATGTATGTACAAGTTTATGCATATCACATGTTTGATGAAGAGCTTCAATTTATGAATTATGAATTGTGTTGTTGGTCATGGATCCAAGTAAGCCATGCTATGTCAGTTTTTTCTCATCGAGTTCTGGGGGTAGTTGTACCCGAACATTTAGCTGTATAGCTAGAGCCATGTCATGTTTTCATGATCACCTCAGTTAAGCTATGATATATAAAACTCAGTCACTCGTGTGACTTAGGAAATCTCAAAAATCTCAGTAATCTCACTAGTCTAGCAATCTCAGTAACCTCAGTATTCCCAATCAATATCAGTAACTTTAGTATTCTCAGCCAGTCCTCAAAACTTAGTATATTCCATCAGTCAACGAAACTTAGTAAATATAGTTTAGCATCGCTAAACAATACTACTAATATCAGTTCAGTTCAGTTAATCAGTTCAGTGTCTTTTAGATGGGAGTAGGATTCAACACTGAGTGATCCTAGGGATGGGGACTCACCCACTAGATAGGACTGAGATCCCTAGAAGCAATCCCTAAGTTCCAGCACTACGTAGCCAGTATAGGTATGAGATATCACCCGTTAGATAGGACTGACATACTCAGTAACCACTTGTTAGCATATTTAAAAGTATAGGACTGATCCCAGTGGTGTGGTTTTGACATCCTTCTAGCTGGGGTTACAGGTTGGACACAAGTTAGCTTAGTATGGGGTATGTCGGTAAGATTAGTACATCCCACAGTTTCAGTTATAGAATTAGAACTGTCAGATATAGTCAATTTAACTCATTAGTAATGATTTAGGACTGTTAGATACAGTCAGTCCCTATCATTATAAATAGACTCCGAGATCACCAGTAGATAGGACTGATCTCAACTATGGTCAATCAGTAATGGTATTATCAGATTTAGAGATCACCCGCCAGATAGGACTGATCTCAAATTCAGTTACTCAGATACAGTTGGAACTTAGCTAGTTCCGCCAAATATAGTCACTCATGTTATCAGTTATATCACTTATCAGAACACATGTTATCAGTATTTAACTTCAGGAATATTAAACACAGTCAACTAGACCAGTTATTCATAATCAGAACTATCAAAAATAGTTATTCATGTATCAGTAACATAGTATCAGTCCCTCAGATATCGGTAATTCTATATTATTAGTAAACTCAGTAGTAAGAACTTAGCATTCAGTCCTATCATGATATCAGTTATAGTTATGTATGCATGCATGTATTCTCACGTTCATGTTAGTCAGTCAGTTTGTATTGATCATGTATATCAACCTATTGTATTCAGCTTACCTCACTTTTATACCAGTACATTCAAAGACTGATGCATTTATGCTATGGTGTCTTATACCATAGGTTTAGAAGCACGAGCTCCTAAGTACTAGTAGCATCCCAGTTTAGCGATCAGAGTTAGCAGTGAGTCCTCTTCTTTCGAGGACATGATGATTTCATTACTAATTTAGTTTTTAGTTTATTTCAGTAGTCGGATTTAGTTGGAGACATGTCCCATCAACTCCTTATTCAAAAATTTTAGAGGCATTCAGACTATACAATGTTAGACAGTTATGTCAGATTTACTTTGGTATTGTTATACCATTTTTAGACATATTTATCAGATGTTCTTTCAGTTTTGAACCTTTTGTCCATTTAGTTCATGTTTCCATATTTTATGGTATATTATGCAATATATAGGTACAGATATCAGTCATATGTTAGCTTGTGGTCCTTCGGGGTCATGAGCACCGTAAAGCATTCTGGGTACCGATTTACAGTGGTGCTCATTATGATCACAATAACTGAATAATTAGGATTAATCATGGTTTAATTGAATCATGCTTGAAAATCTAAAAATCATATAAAATACGCAGGTATCGGCTGTTCATAACCCACCAGCACTAAATGAAAAAATAATAATACCATATAAAAGCTCTAAAACCATAGAAAGAGATCATTGTTCAAAATCCAAAACTTAGGCAATTCATCAAACACAAGAGAGTCATGAACTTAAGAACAAAAATGGGTAAAGCATGAGAGGATAACATGATTACAAGATTAAAATCATGAATTAAGGATTTAACATTAAAGTTTCAACATTCAAAAAATGTAATGGCTCATTCCACTTGAAAAAACTTAAAAATATAACTTGTAATTGAAATCAACATGAGCTTCATAGGAATAATTCAGCTTGAACATGTAAAAAATCATGATTTAAACCAAAAAGGATTATTGGACTGCATGGATGAAATAAACCCATGAATGAACATCACAGATAACTCACTAGATGATTTCGTGAATATTCTTGGAAATTTCTTGAGGTTTGAAGCTTCAATTGGTTAATTTTTTTAGAATAGATTAGGTTTTGTTCTTAAGGTGGAAGATAGTTTTCCTGAGAGGTTTTATGAATAAAGGGGCAAATAATGCTCTTTGGGGACCTAAATTTTGAGTTATGAACAAGTTTGGGTAGGGAAATTGACAAAATACCCTTAAATAACAAAGAAAGAAAGATGGACGGATAAATTATGGTGTGCCACGAGCTATATAATGGTAGGCTAAGCCCCACGCCGTGGGCTACAGACCAGCAGACCAAGACCTACACTGTGGGCTCTAGCCCGAAAGACTAAGCCCCACACCACGGGCTTATTCCAGTGCCCTCAATATTTTGCTTCTCTAAACATGCCCCTACGCTCATCTGAATATTTTAAAACTTACTCGACATCCACATTAGACAACACTGGTCATGAATCAACTTAAAAATAGACGTTCTAAGGTCAAAATGGTCAAAAATGAAAGAAGCAAAGTTTATTGGCCTTGGATATGTCAAATTCCAAACAATTTGTGAAATTTGTAAGTCTTGGACCCCCTTTAAAAAGTAGTTGCAAGCTGAATTGATCTAAGGTCTTATGGAGTATTATAGTAATGAGTTGTACCTTGTTAGTACGATGGGTTAGGAGGAGTCATAAGCCAACCAATGAACAAAGGTTATGCATCATACATGATATGCCAACATTATACGAGTCATACCCAGTCAGTCGAACCTGTACCTAGCACTTATACATAAATCAGAACAAGCACATTGAACTTTAGTTTAAAATTTTTATTTTCTTTACTTAGTTACTAATAATGTTGTATTTGCATGAACCATTCCTTTTAGGAATGCTTCCTTATTAAAGAAAGTTGCAAAGAAGGACACTAAGAAAGCAGTAGAGGCTAGTGCAGAATTCAGTTAGTCCAAGTATGAGACCGTATATGAAAGAAGCAAAGAAGTTTATAACGAAACCGCTAAAAAGAAAAATGTATAAAATAGGAAATCAGCCGCAAAGTCTAAGGGGAAGAATTAGTTCCCCAATCCTCAGACTCACCCCCAAAAGGTCCACAGAGGAAGAATCCTACTACATATCCTTCCCACATACCTCAATTGTCTTCCAATGATGATAATGTTAAAGATGAAGATGATAATGATAATAAGGCTGAATTCAGTTCAAAAGAGGTAAATTTTGAGCATGCTAAAGATATGAGAGTTCTGAATGAAGTGCCACTAATAGCCTGACAAGACCCACCACTAGCACTCACCACTACCTTGGTGCCCATTATTGAATAATGGGAGTACTCTAGAATGCAGGATATATTCATTGTTGGACTGTTCAGGCGTTCGGGTGGCAAGATAAATGAGGATCATCATATAGTCCATACTCTCCCCTTCAGTTCTCCCTTACAAATCCCTCTTCTTGCATTGATGGGTTTTGGACATTTTGAATTTTGTATGGCAGATAAGGATTTAATGGTGGGCGTCTTGGGATTGGAGGATTTATGTTTAGGTTATTCAAATTTAAGGGTGGCATTTGGGTTCCAAGTCCTTAATGTAGGAATTGGTGATGTGGGAATGGCTAGGTCCATCAAGGCCTCGGCCTTGTGAGTAATAGTTGGCTTAAGGTATGGCATTTGGTGGGTACATTCTTTGGTGCATGGCTTCAGGGGTAATGGTTGGTGATTTTTTTTGAGGAATAGAAGGTCGAGAACTCCATTGGCTATCTAACCTTTCCACCCAACCAATAATAGAGGCCACTTCCACACCTAATTTCTCAACCGTAGAATTCACTCTAGCGACGTCCTGAGACAAAGACTCAAGACTAGCTAGAAGAAAATTGATAACATTATGATCCACGGTTTGTGCATTGGAAGTTTTGGGTTACATTTGTGGTTGCTCCATTTGTAAATGTACCTACAAAATGAACAAATGTTATTTTAAAAGATCCTCACATATTCTCACACTCATCTCCCTCACCTGGCCCTTCAAGTATTGTAAGACGGCTATCAACTCGTGAGAGCTTGGGAATGAGTATACTATTAGTTAGAATTGATTTTGGTTTAGAATACTCATGGAAGTCTTGTATGCATGTGAACCAAGAATAACTACTAATTATAAATGAGCAAAGCACCACAAGGAACGCTAACACGAAAGGCGTACTCAAAGACTAGCTCACAACTTAGTATATTGTTACTTAGTATCCAATTAGTGCATAAGTCAATAGAAATAAAATATAAGAGACATGGAGAGAAACGAAGAATGTCCAAGAGATTGAATTTTGTTGTTGGTGTGCTCCACATTTTATATTTATTTTGGTTGTTTGGAATTGTTGTTGAAGTTTGAGGTTTTTTTTCCAATCTTGAGTTGTTCAAGTTTTTGTTTGGTGATAATTTCGATTTTGGAGTGAAAAGGTAAGACTTGGGACTCTCTTTGAAAAGTTCAAAGGTTTCAATCAACTTTTTCACCAACTTGCACCAAAATGGCACAACACCTTTTTTTCCTTTGCTTTGTCCCTTTCCTCTTTTGGTTCTTTTTGAAAAAGGTTTGACACTGTTTTGGTAAGTAACCTTTTGGGAGGTCTTTTGCTTATTTGCCTCTTTAGTGTTTTCTTGAAACTAATTACAAGAAAAACACAAGACTTTACCACTCTCCTATTTTTCAAATCAAACAAGGCCTTTTGTTAGATATTACTCAAGAACAATATGAACAACAACAACAACACCTTGAACAACAATAATATCTTTTCCGTCCAGCCCCTCAACTACAACTAAAAATTTACTCAAATCTTGGACTTTAGACACAAGATTGTTAGTGGAAAACAAGCCCACAAACAAAACTACTAAGACAAGTAAAATAACACCTAAATCTAGAAAACTTCTCCGCCAACCACAAGACGCCCAACAACTCTCCTATTTTATTTTCTTTTGATTTTTCAACTAAATGAGCCAAAGATTGGTAGATTAAGAACATGACCAGCCATCACTATAATACCAAATTATACCATATGGTATCTACAACACCAAAAAAGTCCATAAATAGTCAATAACATCACGTCTAAACCTGCAACAACAAGATAACACGACAACAGTAGAATCAAACACAAATGGAAAACAATAAAAGGCATGTAAATTGACACAAGAAGATTACGAAATGTATCAACTAAATCAAAATATAAAACCTCTAAAAATTATTTTAAAAATCACAAAGTTCTTATACAAACACAAGAGAAATTTGCTTCACTCAAGCACTCACATTTCTAGCCATTTCACAACACGAGTGGAGTCTTTCACTTGTGATGTTCAAAATTTTGGTGGTCTACTTTATTTTTGAGAGGAAAATGATGTTCAATATTAAAAGTGATTTCAACAATAATCTAACTAATGAATAAGACTAAAGGACACACTTTAAGTAGTCTATTACAAAATGTTGGAAAAAGGACCCCGTTAACATTAATGAGGGGCCCAGGGGTGTGGAGTGTTTTGGGGAAGCCTTGGGGTGTATTTTGAGAATCTAAGGTCAACCCTCACACGCCAAAGAATACACTCCCTTGGGCAAGTTCGCAACAAGCTCAACTATGTCTATTTTCATAAACACGCCTTGAAGTCTTTGTAGTTCCCGATCTTTACTTCTAGTAAATGGTCTTGAGCCCGTGGAACCCGTATCACCCATGGGGTATACCAGTATTATTCTCATGTAAGAAGAATGGTTCCTTTCGTATGTGCATTCACTATCGGCTGTTGAATATGGTAACGGTCAAGAACAAGTATCCTCTTCTAAGGATATATTATTTATTTGATCAGTTATAAGGTGCCAAGTTCTTTTCTATGATAGACCTTAGGTATAGGTATCATCAGCTTAAGATTAGGGAGGAGGATATCCCTAAGATCGCTTGTCGTATGCGGTATGGGCACTTTGAATTCTTGGTTATGTCATTTGGCTTAACTAATGCCCCGACAATATTTATGGATTTGATGAACCGGGTTTCAAGCAATTCTTTGATCTTTATTTCATTTTGTTAATGTCATGAACCGAGGATATCCCCTAGCTGCGACAATAGTGCTTATGTTCCTGAAAGACCATAAGCTAACCCATAAACTGGTACCTTCTGTGAGTACTGAATAATATACTGATTAAGATAACATATACAAAAAATCAATTGATAATGCCGTAAGGTTTTAGAAACTGAAAACAATACAGAATCATAGTTTTGAATACCTACAATCATACTAAAAATACAAATAAAAAGAGCTGATAAATTGACTATCTGTCTGAATGTTTGAAAGCCTTTAAAGTTGACTGACTGTGGAGTTGATGGGACAAACCCCCAACTAAATTCGACTAACTAAATAACTAAACTACTAAAATAACAGAATATAAGATAAACCCAACCTCGAAGGATGAGGAATGACCAATGCTACTACTACTGATAAGCTAATCTTCCTAAGCACGATTAGGAAATCGAGTGCCCGAACCTATGATATTAAACATCATAGCGCAAGAAATGAGTATTCAGTTAGTACTTTAAACCTACTGGTATGTGAGATGAGTTAGGATAAAATGCATTGGTTATATGTATGAGATAATGACTGACTGAATGGCATAAGATAGCTGAGTATAAATGCATGAAAAATGTAAAATCTCATAATGAATGACCAAGTATAAAACATGTTCCGATTTGGTCTATAAACTGATATACTAAAAGACTATTAACATAGTAACTGATAAATGTATGCTATGGTCAAGCAAACCTGAAACTAAACCCTGTACTGAATACTGAACTAAAACTATTGGATCTAGCTATAACTGACCTGCCCCAATGTTCTATCAAGGTCCAACCTGCAATCCCATTTGGAAGGGTGTCTGTATCATGCAACGGGAACTAACCTTGGCTATGTGGATCCACAAATATAATGTACCGAAGGACGAGGGTGTCATTCCTAACTAATGGGGGACCCCTCAAAGTCTATGGTGGAGCCATACGTTTGGAACTTAGGGACCGCTACTAATATCCCATGCCTACTGACGGGGGAGAAAAGTGCCTCATGACTAGTTATGGGGGAGACTCCATCCCTACATTCACTCAGTGCTAATTTTTACTCCCAACTAAAAGACACTAATTACTGAACTGACCTATGTTTAATTAATCCATAACTGAACATAATAACTAACTAAATGGATGTTTATGTTTTATCTAAAATCATATTGTAATTACTGGAAACTATATAAACAACTAAATTTTGGGTATTCATAACCCCTAACACTGAATGGAAATAACAATAAGGACATATGAAGCCTTAAATACCATAATAGGGATAGTTGTTCAAAATTTGACAATTAAACATTTCATCAAACACATGAGGGTCATGAATTAAAGCATGGGAATGCTTTAAAACAAGTAATAATCACCTGGCTACAATACAAAAACTATAATTCAGGGATTTAACATAAAAATATCATTATTCGAACATGTAAGGTTTAGTTCCATTGAAAACAATTTTAAACATGATGTATAATCAAATTCATAACAATTCATGGGGATAATTAATCATAAAACATATAAAACTCACAATTTGATATAAAAGAAGGATTCTTGAACTCCATGGGTGGAAAGTTCCCATGGATGAACATCACACATACCTTTAATGCATAAATCTTGAAAGGGAATAACTTTCTTGAAAGTTCTTCGATAGTGAACCTTGAATTCTTGAGTTTTCATTAAGTGGAGAGGATATTATTTGATGAACTAAGGGAAACTTAGGATATATTTGAGAGAAAAATTAGGGAAAGTTTGCAAATAATACCTTAATTGAAGGTAAATCCCAGGTTATTACGGATTGGAGCGAGGGGAAAAGACAAGACTGCCCCTCAAAAATTTAAATTCACAACTGAAACACCGATTGACCTATCATCGCAATGCAATAAACTCCCCATCATTATATCCACCACGACGCGATGCAATCATTATGAAGTTCTAGAAATGAAATCCAAATGTGTAATAATCATCATCTGAAAAATCTAAAAACTTTCCCAAGACATGCTCCTTACACCCCTGAACATGAATTAAATCAAAAACATGTCTCGGGGTTAGGAAGGTCACTGTAAGAATCATAGAAGTTAAGAGGCCAAAAATAAAAGTAAATCCCCCAACACTTTGCTAATTTTTCAGTTTCTAAGCCTCTTATGCATGTACTATGAACTGAACTGGGCTAAGACTAATACAAGGTATTAAAATATCTACCCCTTAGGAACATTCGTCCTCGATTGAGACTAATTAATATGAGAATACTAAGGGAACTAAATAATATGAGAATACTAAGGGAACTAAAATCTCAAACTGAACATGCATAACTGAAATTATGGTTACACGACCAAGTCTGAGACATGATACATAACTGAACTATTTCGTGAATGCATGCAATGACAAGAATCTGATTATATAGCTAGAACTAAGAATGGAAAAGAGATAATCCAACCAAAATTGTTTCTTTAAGATGAGTCTGAGTTTGTAGAGAAAAGATGAGGGTATATCGTACGCAAGTGTACTTCTACTTCCCAAGTAGCTCCCTCAATGGACTGATTCCGCCAAAGAAATTTGACAAAGGGAACATCTTTTCTTCTCAGTCTATTTATCTTATAATTAAGGATTTCAACTGGGATTTCTTCGTAAGAAAGGTTGTCCTAAACACCAGTAATTTCTAAAGGGACTACTACCGCTAGGCCGCCAGTACACTTATTTAAAAAAGAGACATAGAGCACTAGATACACTTATGCCAAATCTGCGCGCAACTCCAGCTCATAATCTACCTTTCCAAAGCAGCTCAAGATCCAGCAAGGGGAAACATATTGGAGACTGAGCTTCTCCTTCTTACTAAACCTCTTCACTCCCTTCATGGGGGAGATTCTCAAATAAACTAAGTCACTAACCCCAAACTCAAGATCTCTTCTTCTTACATCTGCATAAGATTTCTAAAAACTTTGGGCTATCTTAAGCCTCTCCCTGATTTACTGAACTTGCCCGATTGTATCAAATATTGAATCTGGCCCCATCAACACAGTTTAACCTACCTTAAACCAACCAATAAGAGATCTACATCTAATTTCATAAAGTGCCTTAAATGGAGCCATCTAGATACTAGAATGATAATTGTTATTGTAGGAAAACATAATCAAAGAAAAGTGATCATCCCAACTACCCTTAAAGTGGATAACACATTCTCTGAACATGTCCCCTAGGGTCTAAATGGTCCTCTCTGCCTGACCATCTTTCTGAGGGTGAAAGGTTGTACTGAGACAAACTTGGGTATCAAGACCCTTCTAAAAATCTTTTCAAAGATGAGAGGTAAACCGAGTACATCTATCTAAAATAATAGCCAATAAAACTCTATGTAATCTAGCCAACTCTCTAATATAGAGCGTGGCATATTCCTCAGTTGTATAGGAAGTATGATCTTGCACGAAATGGGTTGATTTGGTGATCCTATCTATAATAACCCATATCAAATCTTATTGACATCGCGAACAAGGAAACCTTGCCACAATATCCATATTCACCTCTTCCCACTTCCAAGTGGGAATATTAAACTTTTACAATGTACCACTAGGCCTCTGGTGCTCAACCTTAACCTGCAGACAATTAGGACACTTAGCTATAAACTCTGCTATACCTCTTTTCATACAACTCAACCAATAGATTTCCCGCCAATAATGGTACATATTAGTAGCTCCTAGATGAATAGAATATGCGTACCATTCATTACTGTAAGGCTTCATTTTCACAAACCATCTTTACTCGCCACACATAACCTACACTGACATCACAACATACCATCTCTCCCTTGGGAGAAAACCTGTACCTTTTGATCTCTAAGTGATTCCTTTAAATTAACCAAATTGGAATCCATATATTTCTTCTCCTTCACTTCGACAACTAGTGAAGATTTTAAACTATTCTGAACCCATACACTACCCTCAGCTGAATCCAATAACCGCACACCTAATCTAGCAAGCTGATGAACCTCCATTACTTTCTTATTCTTATCATGCTCTACAAGAGAAACACTAGACATAGAAAATCTACTAACGGCATCTACCACTATATTGGCCTGGACAAGATAATACAAAATACTTGTATCATAATATTTTAACAATTCTAACCATCTTTTTCAACATAGATTTAAATATTTTTGTGAAAATACATAATGAAAACTTATGTGATTGGTGAACACATTAATATGAACCCCATAAAAATAATGCCTCCAAATTTTCATGGAAAAAACAACAGCTGCTAACTTAAGATCATAGGTAGGATAATTTTTTTCATGTGATTTAAGATGTCAAGAGGCGTAGGCTATTACCTTGGCTCTCTGCATCAAAACACAACCCAAACCAACTCTAGAAGCATCACCAAAAACAACAAACCCATCTAAACCATCTAGCAATGTTAAAACTGGCGCTGAGATCAGTCGAGTATTCAAATCCTGAAAACTCTTCTCACAAAAATTTGACTACTAAAACATGACTTTATTTTGAGTGGATCTGGATATGATGAATGCAATAGAATAAAACCCTTCAATAAACTATCAGTAATAGCCATCCAAAGCCAATAAACACTTAATATCTGATGTACAGATGGGTCTAGGCCAGTTTCTCACTACTTCAATCTTTTTAGGGTCAGCTGTAAAGCCATCATCAGAAATAATATGGCTAAGTAAAGCTACTGATCT
Organism: Capsicum annuum; assembly: GCF_002878395.1. Taxonomy (NCBI): domain Eukaryota; kingdom Viridiplantae; phylum Streptophyta; class Magnoliopsida; order Solanales; family Solanaceae; genus Capsicum; species Capsicum annuum. Next base: position 195,464,815 of record NC_061121.1, read on the forward strand.
TAGCCAAATTTTTCACTTATTCAATTTAGTGAATAATTGATGGGCTCTAAGACTTTCCAATATAATTTTGAGGTGGTATGCATGATCATTTTCATTGTGGGAATAGACAAAAATATCATCAATAAAGACTATGATTAACATGTCCAAGTACTGCTTGAACACTTAGTTCAGCAAGTCCATAAAAGATATTGGGGCATTGATCAGACCAAAGCACATAACTAGGAACTCGAAGTGACCATACCAAGTTTTGAAAGTTGTTTTTGGAATATCACATTCTCTGACTTTGAGATAATGATAGCCAGATCTAAGTTCTATCCTAGATAAATAATTGGCACCCTGAAGTTGGTCATATAAGTCATCAATTCTAGGGAGTGGGTACTTATTATTGAATGTGATTTTATTCAACTAATTTTAATCGATGGATATTCTAAGAGAACTATCTATCTTTCACACAAAAAAGACTAGAGTGCCCTATGGGGAATCAATAGTTTTGATGAAACCCTTATCTAAGATATGTTTAAGATACTCTTTCTACTCTTTACTCTTATCTGCATCCATTCTATAGGGAAGAATAAAGATAGGCTAGTTATCCAAAAGCAGGTCAATTCCAAAGTCAATTTCCCTATTGGTAGAAACTCTGAGAAGATCTTCAGGAAACATATCTCGAAATTCGCTCACCACTGAAACTCACTCAAGGTTGGGAGTGTCTGAACTAGAGTATTTGACTCAAACAAGATGGTAAACACACCCCTAGGATATAAATTTTCTTGCTCTAAGGTACAAAACAAGCTGACCCCTATGCGCTGAAGTACTACACCTTTATTCAAGGACTAGTTTATTCAATAATGAAAATGAAAACTCTATTTATACATTCAACTAAAGCATAGCATGAGTGGATCACATCCATGCGAAGAATAATTTCAAAATTTGTCATCTTTAACTCCACAAGGTCTACTGAAGTGTATTTCTAGGATACTGTAACTGGGTAGTTTTTGTACCCTATCTGGCTATGATAGATTTATCCATTAGATAGACACTGAGAAAGGATCTACTAAAGTTTCAGGATTGACACCAAAATTGAAAACTATATAGGAGGTTACAAAAGAAAGTAAAGACATAAAGATATAAGACTTGTAATGTACCCGTAATAACGTTAGGAGAACTTTCCTAAAAGGGACGGGATTGGAATAAATAATATTTGTTCTGGTACTAACTGCTGGTGGCACTGGATGTGGCGCCCTACTAAGTTGGGTGACCTACTGGTGCTGCTGAAGAGTTAGTCTGACCCTGCTAGCGATCATTCCTATCTTTCCACATACCTTTCATATATGTACTCAACCTGTGGCCTGGGTTGCAACATCCAAAACACACATCGCTGCTAGACTTATATAAACCTTCATGATTCTTAAAACACTTCTGGCAAAAGAGATTTGTCCAACTACTATGCACACTACCCTGAGTCTTAGATCCTGGTTCCCTATCCTGATTATCATTTTTGAACTTTGGAACTAGAGCACTAGTTAAAGATGTAGCTAGGGCTGAATATTTCTAATGGATTTTAGGATGTTTACGACCTTGTAACCTTGGTTAAGTGATGTGGGAGAAAATGCAAACACATTTAAGGATTTTAACTAAGAATAATTGCAAAGTCTTAAGCAACTTTTGTCATTTTTGAATATGTTACTTTGATATTGCAGTAAAAGTGATGATGCAAGGGAAATTAAGGAAATAGATACAAAAGAGCTAAAAACTAATGCAAAAGAACTGGAAGTGTGTCTGACGACATTCTTGATAAGTCGTCAACCTGTGATAAGGTATCAAAAATCATTTTATGTGTTGTAGTGTTAGAAGGATTAAAGTAAAACTATGACAACATTTCTGACTTGTCATCACAACTGTGATAAGGCATCAGAGTTACCATCAAGTGTAGGTAGAGAATTAAATTTTGAATGAAGAAGTGACGACATTTCGGATATGTCATCACGCATTTGATAAGTCATCAAGCTTTGTCTTCAGTTAAAGTAGAAGATACCAAGAATGCTAGAGGGTCTGAACACATTCCTGATAAGTCGTCAGGACCTTGACACGCCATCACAAATGCTTTCACCTATTCCGAAGGATTTTCTAAACATTGTGATTTCATTTCCTTATTTAGGATTAACTATAAAAAGCATAGTTTAGTGTGTTTCTGGGGGTTGGCAGTTGAGTTTTAAGAGATTTATTTTGGTATTTTCTCTCTCTTGTTTCTTAGCTTGAAAAAAAAAATACTTGGGAGAGATTATTATTAGTATTTTTGGATTTTTCCTTTGTGATCTAATCTTCGATTCACTAGTTATCATTTATCTCTGTAAGTTTATCTTTCAAATCAGGAATTCAATTATGTGTTTTGTTCATTACATCATGAGTGGCTAAACTCCATTAACTTGAGTTATGGGATCTAAGGTTAAGTCTTGCTGAAGTGCCAAGTATTCAAGATTCAAAAGGTAGTAGAATTTCTTGATAATTCTTATGTTTTAATTAACAACTGTTGGTTGTAAATAGTAGACACACCTACTTTGATTTTCTTGAGAAAGAAATAAAATATAGTAGGAAGTGAATTATCAATAGGGACTTAGAAATACTTCGTTTAATAATCAGCGCTGTAGCAAGGTTGGTTAACCTGAGGTAAAATCTGGGCAGTAAATACAAATTTCTTAGGTCCAAGAGGATTAGGGAATTAAATGTTTAAATAGGTCGAGATAAATTTAAGCATAACATCTATAAAGATAGCTTGTTATCCTACCCACCGTGAGAATCTTAAACCACTTTTAGTGTCTGTCATGTATGGAAAGCCGTAGTGAACATAATTTTTGTTATTTCATAAACTCTTGATTTACAAACACTGAAACTAGAGTGACCAACAATTATTTACTAATCAATAAAAACCCTCACTTTATCTTTTCTCATCATTCGTTTGAATTCAACCTGTAGCTATAGTTTCAAATTGATTTAATCGCCGCTCATATTGTTCCTTGTGGATTCGACCCCGAATCCAAAGATGGGTAAATATAATGAAGACGACCACCTTGCACTAAATTGAGGTGTAAGTTGAGCGTTATAAAAAATGGTGCCATTTTCGGGGAACAATTTGGTTGATTGAGTTGGTTTGGAATTTTAGCCTACTTTCTTGAATTCAAACTTGTAAATATTTGTTTTTTGTTTTTTTTTATTTCTGGTGTTAGGTAGATTTTTATTTTAGTTTACTTATTACTATGGCGTCTTGGAATGAACATGAGATTGGTGATTGGAAATCGTATCTTAATGATCCATGCCCATATTGTAATGGACCTAACTTTGGTAAGATTGTAGATATGCTCACTGGAGAGAGATATGTGCACCATCTCCATCCTACTTGGAGTATAATTGTTATTTATATGGTGGTGAAGATGGATATTGGAGTGATTGCCCAAATGCCCCCTCCCTCCAATATGCTAACCCAAATTCAAGTTCTTCTTATGATTTTAATAGGTCTTATAGTCAAAAATAGAAAGAATGAACAACCAAAAAGAGTGGCATTGAATCTATGCTTCAACTAATGTTGGAGTGTGTGGACACAACGAATGATATCATATGTGATATACATCAATACATAAGGGAAAATAATGAGAAAGAAGAATGATAGAGGATACGATATAGAGGTCAAGCATTAAAAGCAGTTTTCCACATTATGTTTAGATGACATCTTGTTTATGGAATCATTTAACATAATGGACGAGTATAAAGATGAGGAGAAAGAATCTAATGTTAATGATGAGCTTGATGTTGAGCAACTCTCAATGAATTCCCAACCAACTAAACCATTTATGATTGAAGATGCCAAAGACAAGGAAATAGTACTACAATCCTCATGATGACTCTAGTCCGTTTTGGGGTAAAAATACTAATAGGGATTGTACTCTAAAATTGAGAGTTTGTCCACATTCGAACCACTTTTCAACATTATGCTTGGTGGATGTGATGAAAGTCGAATCACCTTAGAAAATGATGTATTTTGAAAATGACGAGGAAGATTCTTACATTTTGGAGTTTGTCCTTGACCATTATTGAAGGCCAAGAAGCTTAAAGATTGATGTCCATTTAGTGGATATTTACGATTCTCACTATTGCCAAATGTGCCCACTTGAAAGTTTAATGCAAAATTGGGCAAGCACTTCAAGTATTTGAAGTGGCGTGATAGAACAGTCCTCATCATTCCCTCATATTTTCTCAACACATCTCAAATATATATTGAGCAAAAGTTGGGTCAATGTTTCAAATCTTCCAAGTGGAGACATAAATAATTATCAACAAGGTATCTTGATGAAGTCTGAGTAGTCGGGATAACTGAGTCATGCTGCAATGCTAAATTAGGTGTTTCTTGGGAGGCAACCTAAGGTACTTTATTTATTGTATTCATATTATGTGATTGACATCGGATCTTTCCACCCATGGTACCACAGGTATGTTTCTGACACTCTTGTTAGGTTTGATGCATTAGGGACAATGTATGATTATAAGTTGAGGGTGGGACTACTTATGGGTGTTGATGTCTTATTGGGTTTTTTTTTACCGTGCCTCTTTTCCTCAAAGTCTTCTTCCTAGTAGAGCCAGCATGTTTAGGCCTATTGTGTTTGTTTTGTTATGTGTTATGGTAACTGGGAGAAAAATAAGTATCTAGGACAGTTGACATTTTTTTGTTGATTTTTCTTGGAATGATAAATACCTCTCTAATTATCTATCTAGTAACTGTGTGATGAGCATCTCTATGTGACTATTGTGAATCTTTTTATGGCATTAGTATTAGGGACACAATAATTACTGCTAACAATTGCATGAAATGAATGGGTAGTAGCTTGTGATGTACCTTTATGCCATGTATGTGTGAGATGCTACCGAGTTCTTATTGTGTGTTAAATCCAAAACTTGCCCGATTGGTCTTGCCTTGGTTGTAGGATAGCGGCTAGCAAATAATCATAGGCTATTGTTGATATTAGTCCACTTTTACCCTAAATGACCTTCCATGTGTGAATAATATTCCTTGATCCTAATTTTGACCCTGAATGCTTATTGTTTTTATTATACCCATCACCTTTCTATTTGTATCCTAATAAACCAATTTGGCCCTGGTCCTCCTTGGACATTATGCACTTTGAATGAGGCAAATTTCCTAATTTGAAGGTGGATACCATAGAGGTGTGTGACGTAAAATGAGTTTGAAGAAATGCAGAATGAAAGAAAAGAATAAAAAGTCTGGAGCGGTGGAAAAAGAATAAAAAAAGAAAAGTTGTGAAAGAGATGAAATGATTATCAAAAAAACCGCAACCATCCAGAGTATGTCTGATCAAGAAAGGAGAAAATTAAGTAAAGGTTGAAAAGTGAGACCCCAAAAATAGTGTAGTGCCAAGAAGGATTAGTCAATTTAAATATCCTTGCGTATCATACCAACCCCAAGCCTACGTTACAAAGCCAAGGAAAAAACCTAGAGTGATCCTAACTTAATTGTCTGAAAATTTGGGCAATGAAAATAAAGGGAAGCATATGGTATTTTACATTCATTGATTGGAATTTCTTTCTAAGAGTGATTGTCTATTGATCATCCCTGCATTTACATGCTTGATTTCATGTATGAGTGAGGAGAGACTTCGTTGTTGTAAGGGCACATAGGTTGCATTGCTAGTTGCCTACTTGTTTGGGCAATGTAATCTGTACATATGCATATTTATTGTTGCTAAGTTTATGCCATATCTTGATTCCTTTCTGTCACATTGTTGATCTTCATGGATATACATAGCTGGGTTTAAAGAGATTGAAAATGGAGAGAGTAATGTGTTTTTAACTAAAATTGATGATCAACTGTCATAGGTATCTTATGTGTCTCTTGGTTAAGCATTGTAGTGTTGTATTTTAGTTTCTTGAGGACAAGAAATTGTTTTAAGTTAAGGGTGTTGATGTGTGAGCATTTAAGTTGAGGGTGTTAATGTGTGAGCATACGCTAACACATTTAAGGCTTTTAACTGAGAATAATTGCGCAGTCTTAAGTAACTTTTGTATTTTTTTGATTATTTTACTTAGATATTGCAGTAAAAGTCATGATACGAGGGAAATTTAAGGAAATGGAAGAAAAAGAGCTGAAAAGTGATGCAAAATAACTAGAAGTGTGGCTGACGACATTCCGGATAAGTCGTCAGCCCTATCATAAGTTATCAGAAATCATGTAAGATATTGCAGTGTTAGAAGTATTAAAATGAAACTGTGATGACATTTCTGACGTGTCATCATAATAGTGATAAAGTGTTAGAGTTGCCGTCAAGTGTAGGCAGAGAATCAAATTTTGAATGCAGAAGTGACGATATTTCTGATATGTCGTCACGTATCTGATAAGTCATCAAGCTTTGTCTTCAGTTAAAGAAGAAGATGCCAAGTATGCTAGAGGGCCTGACAACATTATTGATTTGTCGTCAGGACCCGGACACGCCGTCACAAATGTCGTCACCTATTCCGAAGGATTTTCTGAACATTGTGATTTTATTTCCTTATTTAGGATTAACTATAAGAAGAATTTTTAGGGTTTTTATGGGAGTTGGTACTTGAGTTTTAAGAGACGTATTTTTATATTTTCTCTCTCTAGTTTCTTGGCTGGAAAAAGCAAATACTTGGGAGAGATTATTATCAATATTTTGAATTTTTTCTTTGTGATCTAATCTACGATTCACTAGTTATCATTCATCTCTATAAGTTTATCTTTCAAATCATGAATTCTATTATGTGTTTCATTCTTTACATCATGAGTGGCTAAACTCCATTAACCTAAGTTATGGGATCTGGGGTTAGGTCTTGATGAGGTGCCAAGTATTCAAGATTCAAAAGGTAGTAGGATTTCTTGATAATTCTAAAGTTTGAATTAACGTCTGTTGGTTGCGAACAGTAGACACACCTACTTTGATTTACTTGAGAAGAAATCAAATATAGTAGGAAGTTAATTAACAACAGGGACTCACAAATAGTTCGTTTAATATTCAGCGTTGTAACAAGGTTTATTAACCTGAGGTAAAATTTGGGCAGCAAATAGAAATTCCGTAAGTCCAAGAGGATTAGGGAATTAAACACTTAAGTAGGTTGAGAGACATTTACGCATAACATCGATAGAGATAGCTTGTTATCCTACCCACCGTGAGAATCTTAAACCACTTTTAGCATATGTCATGTACCGAAAGGTGTATTGAACATAATTCTGGTTATTTCATAAACTCTTGATTTACAAACACTGAATCTAGAGTGACTAACAATTATTTTCTAATCATTAAACACCCCCACTTTATGTTTTCATATCATTCATTTGAATTCAACTTGTAGCTATAGTTTCTAATTGATTTAATCGCTGCTCACATTGTTCCCTGTAGATTCGACCCAGACTCCAAAGTTGGGTAAATATATTGATGACGACCGCCTTGCACTAAATTGAGGTGTATGTTGAGAATTATCACTGAGCAAAATTAATTGTACCTGCCTTAGCCTTTTTACTCTCTCTTTCCTTCTCCATAATATTCTTTTTTTCAATCTGCTGAGCACGGAGTATAAGCGTAGACAATTCTATATCCTTAATCAACATTGTGGTCCTACACTCCTTTACTACACTATAACCTATATCGGAAACAAACTTACTTATTCTAGACCTGTTATCAGTAGACATCGAAACTAGGTAAGTTTAAGATAATACTCCCTCACACTAATGTTAAGATATTTAAAATTTATAAACTTCTACGCCTTAGCTTTCCGCAACTCTAAATTGAAGAACCTATCTAAAAAGGCTATGGCGAACTACTCCTACTTTACAGGCCCTACATCTGCGCCTCTATCCCCTTCTGTTGCTTATACTAGGTGTGTGTTATATCCTGTAACTAGTAAGAAGCCAAATTTTTACTCTTACTACACGTGACTTCCATAATGTCAGTCACATTCTGAACCATGTCAAGAAACTCCTACGGTTTCTCATCAGACTTGGATACTATAAATAAGGGAAGGTCTACTCGGGTAAAGTCCCAAATCCTAGCTGTGGTGGTATTAGCCACTGGGGGTTGGGATAGTAGCTTGATGATTATTTTGAGCTGATATTGAGTGAGATAAGGAAGTGAATGTATTTTGGAACTCGGCATAAGAAATATGCTCATTTAGGGGATCTTCTAGTATGAGCTAAGGTACGGGCTGATTCCTATTTCTTCTTCTGTTATTCTTTTTGGAAGGCATGTTCTATAAATGGAAGAAAGATTAAGTTAGAAAAAAAATTAAAATTGAGCTCATTCTCATTTGCACAACATGAAAACTGAAAGAAGGGAAACTTTTCGTAAAACACTTTGTAGCCGCATGTCCGTAAGTGTGGCGTGCTTCACACCCATGGACAAGACTCTACTCAACATGACTTTCAGACCCCTTAGGAAACTTTAAAACCTTAGGCTCTGATACCATGTCTTGTCTTGGCCCAAGGATATCCCCTAGTTTTGACAATGGTGCTTACGGTCCCGAAAGACCATAAGTTAACCCATGAATGGGTACCTACTATTAGTACTGAATAATATACTGATAATAAGGACATATGCAAAAAATTAGGTGATAATGCCATAATGTTTTAGATACTAAAAACAATAATGAACCATAGTTCTGAATGTCTAGAAATGTACTAAAATTACTGATAAAAACAAGTGATAAACTGAATATCTTTCTTAATGTAATAAAGCCTCTAAAATTGATTGACTGTGGAGTTGATGGTACAAACCCCCAACTAACTTCGACATGCTAAACACCTAAACTGCTGACTTAACTTAATATAAGATAAACCCATCCTCAAAGGATGAGGACTCACCACTACTGCTATTATTGATAAGCTGATCTGTCTAAGCACGGTTACGAAACTGAGCATTCGACCCTATGATATTAAACCTCATAGTGTAATAAAAGAGTATGCGATTAGTAATTTTAATGTACTAGTATATGAGATGAGGTTAGGCTTAAATACATGGGTTATATGCATGACATAATGACTGACTAAATAGCATGAGATAGCTAAGAATAAATACATAAAAATTGTAAAATCTGAGAATGCATGACCAAGCATAAAATATGTTCTAACATGGTCTGTAAATTGATATACTGAAACACTGATAATTGAGTAACTGATAGCTATATTCTATGGTCAAGAAAACCTAAAACTAAAATCTATAGAGAATACTGAACTGAGACTGTGGGAACTAGCTATAACCAACATACCCCAATGTACTATCAGGGTCCAACTAATAACCCCTGTTGGAAGGGTGTCAGTACTGTGCCATGGGTACTAACCTTGGTTGTGTGGAACCACTACTCTAACATCCCAAGGACAAGGTTGTAATTCGTAACTGATGGGGGACCCATTAAAGTCTATGGTGGTTCCATAGGTCTAGAACCTAGGGACTGCTACTAATATCTCATGCCTACTGACAGGGTAGAAAAGTGCCTCATGCCTACTGATTGGTGAGATGCCATCCCTATATTCCCATTGTGCTAATTTTCACTCCCAATTAAAAGACACTAATTACTGAACTGACCTAAGTTTAACTGAGCTATGACTGAACATAACAACTAACTGAATGACCATGTTCATGGTTTATCTGAAATTATTTTGTAATTACTGGAAACTATGTAAATATCTAAATTTCATGTATTCATAACCCCCAGTACTGATTGGAAATAATATTAAATATATATGAATCCTTAAATACCATAAAAAAGATCATTGTTCAAAATTTGACTCTTAGATATTTCATCAAACACATGAGGGTGATGAATTAAAGCATGGGAATAGTTTAAAACATGTAATTATCACATGGCTACAATACAATAACCATAATTTAGAGATTTGTCTTGAAAACATCATCATTCTAATATGTAAGGTTTAATTCCGTCAAAAACAATTGTAAACATGATGTATAATAAAAATTCATAACAATTAATGGGGATAATTCATCATAAAATATTCACCGCTTTCCTAATATTAGAGTTTATCTCTTGGATGCCATGGGTGGTGGTGTATTAATATATGAAGCGGTTATATTATCTCTTTGTACAAAGATTAAGGAGAAACATATGCTAGATCCTATGTTGATGAAAATCAAGAGTGATATAGGTCGGCAAAAGATAATAGAATTCGAGATTAGTGGTGATGGTACTTTACAGTAGCAAGGGAGGTTGTGTGTTCCTGATGTTGATGGGTTGCGATAAAGGATCTCAACTGAAGTTTATAAATCACACTATATTGTTCATTCCAATTCTATGAAGATGTATCATGATGTCAAACAGATATATTGATGGAATGGTATGAAAAGGGACATGGCTGATTTAGTTGCCTAGTGCGTGGTGTATCAACAAATTAAAGATCAACACATGAGGTCTGGAGGGATATTTCAAGAAATTTATTTTCCCAAGTGGAAATGAGAGGTGATCAATATAGATTTCATTACTGGTCTTCCTCGATCATAAAACTAATTTGATTCGATTTTGGTCATCATGGATAGGATGACGACGTCTTCTCACTTCTTGCCATTATGGACTACCTTTTTTATGAAGGATTGTGAAAAACGGTATCTTCAGCAGGTTATGAAGTTGCATGGGGTAACTTTTTTAATTATCTATAATCGTGGTACGCAGCTTTCATCTCATTTCTAGCGGTCTTTTCATAAGAAATTGAGTACTAAGGTGATTCTGAGTACTATTTTTCATCCTCAGTTAGATGTGCAAGCAAAAATAACTATTCAAACATTAGAGTATATGCTTCGGGCATGTGTGATTGACTATGGTGGTAATTGGGTTGAGCATCTAACTTTGGTATAGTTTGGTTACACTTATAGCTATAATTCTAGTATTTATATGGCCCTTGTTGTGGCATTTTATGGCAGGAGGTGTAGATCTCCTATTAGATGGTTTGATCTTGGTGAAGCTGGCATATTTGGTTCAAATTTGGTTTATCAGCCAACGGAGAAGGTGAAGGTAATTCGGGATATGCTTAAGGCTGCCCAAAGTCTCTAAAAGTCTTATACGGATGTAATGCATATAGATTTGGAGTTTGAGGTTAGAGATAAGGTGTTCCTAAAGATATTTCCCATGAAGGGAGTGATGCAGTTTTGTACTAAGGGGAAGCTCAGTCCCCAGTTTGTTGGTTCTTATCCAATTTTGGAGAGAGTTAGTAATATGGCTTAAGAATTGGTGTTGCCTTCTAGTTTGAGCTCCATTAAATAGGTATTTCATATTTTTATGTTGAGGAAGTGTCTCGGTGATCCTTATTTGGTGGTTCCTTCGGAGGGCTTAGGTATCATTGATTCTCTATCTTATGAACAGGTCCCAGTTAAGGTACTATATCAGTAGGTTCATCAAATGCGGACCAAGGATGTGGCCTCATTTAAGGTTCTATGGTGGAACCATAAGGTGGAAGAGGCTACATAGGAAGCAGATAAGGACATAAATTGCAGGTAGTCGCATCAGTTTTCTTCTTCTGGGATTCTTTTGGAAGCTATGTGTTCTTAAACACATCTTTATTTTTTGAGTTTGTTAAAAGAATTATTTATATCCTTGCATTTATGTTTCCTAATGTTGTTAAAGGTTGGATTGATATTTTTAATGCAAATGAATCGTGTTTGTGGTTACCTTACCTTGTCTATTATTCAGGGACGAATGTTCCTAGTGGGGGAGACTATAACACCCTGGGTTTCTATCCCTTAGAAAATTTCATTGATTTTTGGTCTTTGGATAGGATTCAACTAGGGTGAATGACTCATACAATGGGATATTAGGGGTATGGATTAGTCGTATGCTGACTAATATTGGTTGGTGGGTTGGATTTGGTTTCTAGAATTAGTATGAATCAGGTTATATGAGTCGTATCGGTGCATAAGGGTTGTTTAGTTACTTTAATTTATCTTAGAAATTGTAAAATAAGATCCATCTGAGTACGAGTGGCTCACCATGATCCGTAAGCCAGGGTATGAGTCGTATCATGGACTTGTATGGTGGTCAAAGTTCAATTCTCTTAGGATTCTATTCTGCCAGGGGTACGAATAATGGATACTAGTTGGATACTTGGATACAACATGGTTTTGGGTGAGTCTTACTCTTTACAGTGTTGGGTCCAAAGGAAATGGCCTTGGGTACGAGTGGTGGGTACCATGAGTATTAGAGGGTATGACTGGTATGGATAGTCCTACCGACCTGATAAGATATTTGAGAGTTTAAGTGAGGGCAATCTGGATATTTCCCTACTTAAACTAATAAGGCCCCACTACTTATATTCATATTGGGAGTTTCTTTTCCCTATCATTCTATTCATTAACACTTAGAAAGTTCTCTTAAATAGTACATAATTCTCTTTAAAGCATTTGGGTAAGGAAAGTCTAGGGTTTCATCTTAATAATTAAATTGGGGCTTGTATTGGTGATATCTCTCTATCGTCTTCTTAGTTTAAGTCATGTTCTCTTTCCTCATTGTTAGTTCCAACTAAAGGCATGGTTTTATACAATGTTTTCATGGTTTTGGATTTTTCAAATAATTTGGGAGTTTTCTATAATACCCCAGGAAATTTTTCGTTGAAATTTTATGCGTAAATGTGTTGGGTTCTATCTTCTAGAATGAATTACAAATTTTCCGTGCGGAATGTCTTAGATTATGACCCACCATTGTCTATATTATCGAATAATATTTCCAATGATATATGGTTCATCCAAAATAGACACCCGAGCGATGAGTTATGAATATTCCGATCGAACCATGAATAATAGTGAACAGTAAAATGTGCAGGAAAAAGTACTATGGCCTCGCGTATTTTTTGCTCAAAATTTAAATGATCATAACCCCTTGTACATAATGATCTGGGTGATCTACTATATATCAATGGAAACCTTTGCGACTCATCATTCCAACGAAATTGGGTTCATCCAATTTGTCTATCGGAGCAAGAAGTTATGGTCAATCTACTTCAGCCTATCAAAAGCGAATTTTTGGGTCAACTTCAAACAATCATAACTCCTCGTACACAATGATATGGGTGAGATAAAGATAAAGAGTCCTCTTTCTAATGAAATTTGTTTCATCCAATTTGGATATCGGAGTAAAACGTTATGGCTGATATACTTCAGACTATCAAAACAGTCCACCAAAGGACAAATTCGAGAATTATTTAATTTTTTGGGGCATTTTGGTCATTTGTTCTCACCCATAATCCATCCAAACCCTATATTAAAGCCTATTAGAAGCATTATATGTTATATTTCATCAAATTCCCTCAAAAAAAAAACCCTAAGCTCCTACATCCAACTTCAAGAACCTCCAAAGTTCACCATTAATTCTGTAAATTTATTGAAGATTCCAAGTTCCTAGTTCAAGAACTCCAAGAACCATTATTCAAAGGCACTATTAACATCTCAAAAATGAGTATCGCTCTAAAGTTCCTCATTCAAGGTATGTGGGGTTTTTCAACAAGAACTCTCTTTCGTTCTTGTGTCCAAAATTAATTTTCTTTACAAAGGCATGATTTTTATTTGATTTTTATGAATTTGAAGCATGAACCCATATCTTATGATGTTTATTATGAAATTTTGATATTTATGACTTTGAAAGGTGAATTTAAATGTGTGGTGATATAAATCATGAATCTTGAATGATACTTATCATGATTTTGATATTCGGGTCGTGAATCCCCATTGGAAATTGTGTTTTTTTATAGAAAGTGTGTTATAAGCATGTTGATGTTGAATATTTGAGATATTTTGAATGATTTGACCATTTGGTCTTAATGAAGTTTTTTTGAACTCGAGTGTGAAAGAAATCCACAACGGGGTTGATTTTGATAGATAGGAAGCATGATGGCTCCCGATCTATATTAATATATTACTAAAATTGTTTTGTTGTAGATTGTCTTTGAAATGATCTGAGCTAAGTTTGGGAGAAACCTTTAGCACCGAGTGGGAGGTATAAAGCGACCTTACTTCCCTAGAACTACGTGCCCCAATAGGAGTGAGCCTGAGGTTGATTTATATAGTGATCACTAGTTTTTGTGGATTTGATATCGATAGTCCTACTTCAATGGCAAGGATAGGATGGCTCTCCCCAATGGGGGTTGTGTGTTGGACTCCATGTAGCTCACATGAATTAAGTCTGTTATAGGATCTCCCAATGTGTGTGTTTCCTTGTGTCTATGGTGAATGGTGAAGTGATTTGAAAGTGGAATTGTGAAAGTTATTCTTTTGAAAGATTTAAAAGTTATTTACATTATAAAAATTGATATTCTTGATAAACTGAAAGTGATTGACAATTTATATGATGACTCACATGTGTTATTATACTTAATTTATCCTCTCATTTCTATGATGATTTTCTTCAGGCTATGTGAGTCTTTCATACATCCTGAATATTTCTTATAAATATTTATGATGATGATGTTTATATAGCTGCATACACCCACATATATTCAGTTTCTTTCCATGGTACTGACCCACATCTTCGGATATGGGTTGTATTTTTTCAGAATGTAGGTTCAGGTGCTCAGTTCCAGGTTCGATAGTGATTCTTCGAGCATGTTGTTCTACATCCTCTGTTGTGGTGAGTCCTCATGTTCTGAGGACGTGATGTCTGATGTTGGTTCCATGGAATTGTTTACATTTGATAACTGAGTATGAGTCAGTTCGAGCATGTCTCAATGGCTCACTGGTTTTATTGATTTTCTTAGAGGCTTGTCAGACTAGTATAAATGTTGCGAGTTGACTAATAAGTTGTATTTTGTTATCTTTCTGAAATTCTTTTATTCTTGGATGATGATTACTCTGTTGATATTTGAGGGTTATTTATGGAAACCCTATTGATTTGTGTTGAACTTAATGAAAATGGCTCAAAGAGTTAGCTTGGGGCTACTCGTAGCCTCAAGCACCGTGTGACGCTCCAGGACCCATTTTTTGGGGCGTTACATTTTCATTATAAATTCTTGGTTATGGTTTTTCCATGTTTTAATTATATTTATATGCTTTACTGGTGGTTTTGAATAATTGGTTTCATGGGAATGGTTATTTGGTAATTGTCTTGGGTTTTGGAAATACTATGCCCCCAATATGTTTGAGAAAATGCCAATGGGAATGTTTTTAGTACATTATTGAATTTTAATGGAACTTACGCATAGTTTAAAATTGGTAATAGAATCCTAAATGGTTTAAATTGTTTGGAATGGTTAAATGAATTGGTTTTGTGTTTAACAAACATTCTTGTGGGGTACAATGGAATCCCCCAAGTAAGCATGTTAAAGGAACACTTGTAGGGTATGATTGAATCCCTAAGGTAATATAATAATGGCACACTTGTGGGGTACATGGGAAAACCCTAAGTTAACTTGGAAAATAGGTACACGGGAATCTCTTTACCTTAAAAGGTTTGGATAAGGACAATACATACAAGTTATAGTCGGTATGAAGATACCACTACTCATATCCTTAGTAAATAATAAATGGAATAATGGATTGGATTGTTAGATTTGTTTTTAATTCTAAATTAATGGCGGGGTGTGATAGAGTAACGCCCCGAAACCTTGTCGTGAGATGTCACACGATGCTCAAGATTATGAGTAGCCTTAAGTTAACCATGTCTGTCTACTACTAAGTCAGAAACATAGACATAAGAGTCATACTATATGTGGGAAACTATCTGAATATAATATATGAAAAATACTAGTCTAAGGGGTTTGATGAAAAAAATACTGAAAATTTGTATCAAAACTAGCAGTCTGACAAGCCTCTACTACTAATATCTAGAGAGTCACTAGGGAAAACCCACAGCTAACTCGAACTGTCTGTAAAGAATAGTGAATCAGCTAAACCGATAAGCTTAAAATAAACTGAATGACTAAGTCTCCAAACTATGAGGACTCACCAACAGTCGGGACGTAGATGGAGATGCTTGAAATAACTCACGCTCCTGAAATTAAGCACTTGAACCTATATTATGAGACAATGTAGCACATAGACGTAAAACAATGCATTCTATACGTAAATGACTCACGTAAGCTAGAATATCTAAAAATTGAAATCTGTAATCATGAATAGAAAATCATACTTTGTAAAACAAGTGAGTCATAACATTTAGTTCTAAAAGTTGTACTAATGTTTTGTCTGTAAATCATAATGTCTAAGTGTAAAAAAGGCTCACTTCTATATCTAAAATTTGAAAGCTGTAATCTGTAGCTAATATCTTTCTGTAAAACCATAATCTAAATAAATTTATTAGCCTTTATATTTAGTTTTCTTGTATTTTTTTCTGTTATTCTATTCTATAAGGAAGTTACTCAAATGCTATTTATTTACTTTTAATAGTAGGGAGGCTCTCTTAACCAACATAAACCACGTGAGCTAACACGGAGTCCAACGTCTTGTTCCCCTGTGGGGAAGACCTTATGATAGGGAGAGGTGTCATATTCTTGCCAAAGATTATAACCTAATATAAATGATTACATTTTTAAGTTTCATCTATGTAGAAATGGGAATAATTTGATAATCTATACCTATGTTTGCTACATAGTTCTATGGAAGATAGGGCACGCTAATCCCACACTTCCCTCTCCATGCTAAATTCTACTCCCTTTTAATCTCTATGGTCATTCTGTTGGAAATCCACTTTAAAAAACAAGCATAAGGGTTATTAGGAAACCAAGTATGCATTTATCTAATTCAATCTGTGAAAAAAAACTATTCTGATTTCTAAAATCTATAATAAATTTGTAATGTGGATTCCAAAACTTATATGAAGATCGAAAGATCCAAACGTTATTGAAAATCAGAAAATAATCCAATTATTGGATGCTTAAGGCATAATCTTTCTTAAAATCATAACAGGTAATCTTCGGATTTATAACTCATGCAACAAGTTTATGTCAAAACATCATAATGTTCATGCTTGATACTAAGAGTAATGATAATTCAATTAAAATCTGAAATTTACTGCAATAGGCATGAAAATATAGAAATAGACATGCAATTCAACTTCATAAACACTTGAAATCTCATAATCTTGCAAATAGTAATAATGAGTATAAATCCTAATTCAAAACTCATGTGTAATCATTCAAAATCATATATAATTAAAATAAAAGATTGATTTTGGGCACAAGGATGAAAGAAGTATCCTTGTTCATAAACCTCACATACATTAATTGATGCAATTTCTAATAAAGCTTGAACTTGAATATTTATTTGTGCCTTTGAAGATGAACTCTTGATTATCTTGATTTAGGAATGCTCAATTTTTGGTTTTCTCGTAGAAAAAATGAAGGAAATTGAATTCTTGGAGAGTAAGCTTTTGAGCTCTAGGATTTTGCTTTGAGAGAGAATGGATAAAAATAAGCATAAAGTGCTTAGGATATGCTTAACTCCTTGTTTTGAATGAATTTGGGGCTTGGGAATTGACCAAAATGCTCCTTTTAAAATTTAATCAGAACTGGAAGCAATAGAAATTTTCTAAATTTGCATGCCACCGCGATGCACCAATATCACAGTGGCTCGCTGGAATTCGACAACTGGGAACTCAACATTCTACGTGACATGGAGCTATCATGGTGCACTACAGAAATGACATTTTGGCCATCACCGTGATGTGGCACTAACGTGGTGAGCCACTGGAAATTGACGATTGGGAAATAAGGCTTCACTACAATGCAGGTCTATCGCTATTGTCCACTGGAATCGGACAATTTCCATTTTGCAAGCCACCGCGGCGCGATGCTTCTCCAATTGGGATGCTGCTTTACTAAAAATGTCATAACTTCTCAACCGAGTTTCGTATTTGGGAAAAATTGATATCGATGGAAAGCTTATTCAATTATCTACATAATGAAGGGTCTTAATTGTGAAAATTTTATATGCAACAATTGTCATTCATTTTTTAAGCTAACCCTTGACATTTTAGGAGAGAAATTAAGCTAGGAAAAATTATAGGGTATTATAATATCTCCCCCTTGGGAAAAATCATTCTCGGATGTGGTTAT
Source organism: Capsicum annuum (assembly GCF_002878395.1). Lineage (NCBI taxonomy): Eukaryota > Viridiplantae > Streptophyta > Magnoliopsida > Solanales > Solanaceae > Capsicum > Capsicum annuum. The sequence continues at coordinate 195,482,870 of NC_061121.1, forward strand.
TTAAACTAAGAACACTAAGAAATGTAAGGCTATAAGCTATCATGCACAACTAAAATAAACTGTATGACTATATCTAAAACATACGGAGCTACTGAACTGATCTCTAAGGGCATGAATTTTACATGAAGACAACTATATAGCTGAATCTGAGATGGGAAAATGAACTTAATGAAGGAAGACTATTACCGTCGCCTGAATTCGAGTTCGTGGAGAAGAGGTGAGGATACTTCATACGCATGTCTGCTTCTTCTTCCGAATTAGCACCCTCAATGGACTGATTTCGCCATAGAACTTTGACCAAGGGAACTTCTTTGTTCCTTAGCCTATGAATCTAATGATCAAGAATCTCTACTAGAACTTTTTCATATGAGAAGCTATTATGAATATTTGTACTTTCTAAAGGAACTATAATAGCTAAATCATCCATGTATTTTTTCAACAAGAACATATGGAATACAAGATGAATTGAGGATAAGTCAGCGGGTAGCTCAAGCTTATACGCCACCTTACCAACACCACTCAAAATTTTAAAGGGACCTACATATATGGGACTAAGCTTCTCTAATTTTCCAAATATCTTCACCCATTTCATGGCTGAAACTTTTAAATACACAAGGTCATCAACCTTGAACTCATGATCTCTTCTTCTTATGTCTGCATAGGATTTCAGATAACTCTGAGCTATTTTTAATCTCTCTCGAATCAAATGAACTTTCTCCTTGGCCTCAAACACCATGTATGGCCCAATCAAAGCGGCCTCACATACTTTGAACCAATCAATTCGCGATCTATATCTTCACTCATAAAGAGTTTCAAATCGGGCCATCTGAATACTAGCATGATGACTGTTGTTATAACTAAACTCAATCATCAGTCAATGGTCATCCCAGCTACCTTTGAAATCAAGAACACAATCCCTTAATATATCTTCTAAAGTCTAAATGGTATTTTCTACCTGACCATCTATCTGTGGATGAAAAGCTGAACTAAGATGAACTTGGGTACCAATACCCTTCTAAAAGGTTTTCCAAAACTGAGAGGTCGACTGAGTACCCCTATCAAAGATGATAAACAAAGGAACTCCATGTAATCTGACTAACTCTCTGATATAAAACTTGGCATAATCTTCAATTGTGTAGGATGTGTGAATTGGTAAGAAACACACTGACTTAGTCAACCTGTCTATAACAGCCCAAATCGAATCATTTTGACGATGCGAATGGGGTAATCCAGTCACAAATTCCATATTCACCTCTTCCCACTTCCAAGTTAGGATACTAAACTCTTACAACATACCATCAGGCCTTTGGTGCTCTACCTTAACCTGTTAACAATTTGTACACTTGGCTACAAAGTCTGCTATATCTCTCTTCGAACCACTCCACCAATAGATTTCCCAAAAGTCAGGGTACATCTAGGTAGCACATGGATGAATGGAATAACGCACACCTTGCGCTTCCACCATAATTTATTTCCTCAAATCATCAACACATATCAAACACAATCTACCCTAGTACCTTAACATACCATCTTCCCCTTAGGAGAAAACCTATACCTTTTGTTCTCTAACTTTATCCTTCAGTTTGATCAAACTAGAATTAATATCTTGCTTCTCTTTGACTTCTAAAACTAGAAAAGATTCGAAACTACTCCGAACCCAAACATTCCCTTCCGCTGAATCAACCAATCTCATACCTAAACTAGCTAATCGATGAAATTCCCAAACAAACTCCCTCTTGTCATTCTCCACAAGGGTAACACTGCCTATGGACAATCTACTAAGGGCGTCTTCTACTACATTGGCCTTGCCCGAATGATATAACACACTTATATCGTAATTTTTCAATAATTCAAACCACCTTATCTGACAAAGATTTAACTCCTTATGAGTAAACACATACTGCAAACTTTTATGATCCATGAACACATCAACATGCACCCCATAAAGATAATGTCCCCAGATTTTCAAAGCAAACACAACAACAACTAATTCCAGATCATGGGTAGGGTAATTATTTTCTTAAGGCTTAAGCTATCTAGAGGCATTGTATTTGACCTTACCTCTCTATATCAAAACAAAACCCGAACAAACTCTAGAGGCATCACCATATATGTTGAAACCATCCGTACCATTAGGTAATGCTAAAACTAGGATTGAAGTGAGTCGAGTCTTCAACTCTTGGAAAATCTTCTTATAGGAATCTGGCCACTGGAAATTAAATTTCTTTTGGGTCAATCTAGGCAAGGGATATACAATAGATGAGAAACCCTCAACAAAACATCTGTAATAGCTAGCTAAACCCAAGAAACTCCTAATGTCGAACGGTGAAATAAGCCTAGGCTAATTTCTTACTACTTTCATCTTTTGGGGATTAACTTGAATACCCTCAGTAGATATAATATAACTAAGGAAAGCTACTAACCTTAGCCAAAATTCATATTTGTTGACTTTGGCGAACAACTGTTGAACTCTAAGAGTTTGTAATACAATTCTAAGATGGTCTACATGATCATCCTTACTACTAGAGTAAACAAGAATATCATCGATAAAGACTATTAAAAATATGTCCAGATATTGTTTGAACACTCTGTTCATCAAGTCCTTGAAGGCTGCTAGGGCATTTGTTAGCTTGAAGGACATTACTAGAAACTCAAAATGACCATAACAGGTTCTGAAGGCTATGTTTGGGATATCACATTCCCTTACTCTAAGCTGATGATTATCGGATCTAAGGTCTATCTTGGAGAAGTAACTTGCACCTTGGAGTTGATCAAATAAGTCATTAATTCTAACAAGAGAATATTCATTTTTTACAATAACTTTATTCAGTTAGCGCTAATAAATGCACATACATAAAGAACCATTTTTCTTTCATATGAATAGGATGGGAGCGCCCTATGGGAAAATACTAGGCTTATGAAATATTTATCTAAAAGATCTTTGCGTTTCTCTTTTAACTCCTTAAGCTCGGCTGGAGCCATACAATATGGAAAAACTCTTAAACTATTGAAGTCTTAGACTTAGTGTCTTTGACTCTAACTAGATATAGATACACCCTTTGGAAATCAATTCTCTAGATTTAAGATAAGATATGAAATGAATCTTCCGAGACACTGAATTACTTTTCCACTAAAAGACTAGCTCATTTGGAAATTGAAACTTCACCACTCGGGTGCGACAATCTATAGATGCATAAAAGGAATGAATCCAATCCATACTAAGAATAAGATCAAAGTCAACCATATCTAACTCTATTAGGTCTACTAACATGATTTTATGAAGGATAGTGATATGACACTTTCTATAGATTTGTTCGGTAATAACTAACTCACCTACTAGGGTAGAAACCAATAAAGGCTCAAGGATATTTTCAGGACCTACCTCAAAATTTATTACAACTAATGGGGTCATAAAATTCAACCCAGGGTCTATCAACGCATAAAGATCAAGATGAAAGACCCGAAGCATACCAATGACAACATCTGGTGAATTCACCTCCTCTTGATGGGATTGTAAAGCATAAAACTGATTTAGCCACTGACCATCACTGATACTGGATGATGCTCCCTAAGGAGGGACTAGGTGATCTGGAGGAGCTGATGCACGAGTAGCCTGAATCTAGGGACGCATATCTCTGTTCCCCTTCTTAGCATGTGGGCACTATCTAATTCTATGAACCAACTTACCATAACCATAGCAATCTTTCTTCCCTAACATACACTCACCAGGATGATTCTAACCACACTTAGCACTTGAGGATAAATGGGTCTTCCACTCACAATATTCTAAGATCTATACGTAAAAGACTTACCCCACTGCTTTTGTTTCGCTCTGGGAGTGGGATCACTAGCTGAAGATGGTGTTCGCATTGATGAATGATTTTGAAACTATAAATGATTTCCCCTTAAGACCTAGCCTGTCCATAGTCAAACTGACTAATTTTAGCCTCTTATTCGCTCTCTCTCTTTTCTTTAACTTCTCTTCCTTAATCTACTGAGCATGAATCATTAATCTAGCAAGATCCATGTATCCAATAAGCATGGTAGTCTTACACTCCTTGAATACCAAACTAGATACTCCAGTAACAAACTTACTCATACTTGCCCTAGGATTAGCCATCGTATTAAGGGCATTCTTAGACATCCGATGGAACTTAAGGCAGTACTCTTTCACTGTCATTGAGTCTAGCCTTAGGTTCAGAAACTCATCTATCTTAGCCTCTCTCATTTCAAGCGGAAAGAACCTATCTTGAAATGCATTCTAAAACACTTTTCAACTCATAAGAGTTGCATTCTCACCTCTACTATTTTTCCTTATATTTATTTAATCATATGCTACATCTTTCAACCTATAGAATGCCAACTCTACACTCTCCTCCTCAGAAACATGCATAATCTAGATGATTTTCTTTACCTAATCTAAATAAATTTATGGGTCCTCACCTAACTTCGACCCACAGAACTCTGGTGGATACATTCTCATGAAATATCTAATTATGGCTACTTCTAAATCACTATTCTACTAAAGTAGGATTGTAGCTTGATGATTGCCCTGAACATTAGCAGTTACAACTTGGGCCAACGCCTAAAAGGCAGCCCCAAACTCAGCATGAGATACATTCTCATCAAGAGGATCGGCGGGCTGGGGTGGCTGGTTATTATTTCTGCAGGAGTTAGCTCAACTAGGAGGCATATTCAACTTTCATGTAAAAGAACGAGTTCAAAGCAGATAGTGATACTGTAAGCATGATAGGTCATGAAAGAAAGAGATGATTTCCAAAAAACCTCCTGTAGCCTCTTGCTCATTAATGTGGCACCCTTCACACCCATGTTCAAGACTCTACATAACCCAGCTTATTTGACTCCGTACGGCTGTTACAAACTTTAGGATCTGATACCAAGTTTGTAACACCCTAAAACTTGGTCTAGAGATGTCACACGATGTGCAAGACTATGAGTAGCCTTAACATAACTCTGTCTGCCTGCTACTAAGTTTGAATCCATAATAAAGGAAACACTGCTACTAAGTTTGAATCCATAATAAAGGAAACATTGATGTAAGAGTCATATGATATGTTAAAAACTATCTAAATATAATATCTGAAAAATACTAGTTTTAGGGTCTGATGAAAAAGTATTAAAAATCAATATCAAAAATAGCAATCTGTCAAGCTTCTACTACTAATATCTAGAGAGTCACTAGGGTAAACCCCTAGGTAACTCAAATTTTCTAAATAGAATACTGAATTATCAAAATTGATTAGCTGAAAATAAACTGAATGATTAAGTCCTTGAACTATAAAGACTAACCAACTATCGAGATGTAGATTTAAATGCTCAAAATCAGTCATGCTGCTAAAACTAATCACCTGAACCTACATTATGAGACAATGTAGCACATAGACGTATATGTGGATCAGTACTTCGAGGATGTACTAAGTAAATATGGGTGAATGCATAAGTAAAACATAATATCAATCATCATCATAGTTTGTAAAACAATCTATGCTAAATGTAAATGACTCACATAAGCTGGAATAGCTGAAAATTGAAAATCATACTTTATAAATCTAGTAAGTCATGACATTTAGTTTTGAAAGTTGTACTAATGTTCTGTCGGTAAATCATATTGTCTAAGTGTAAAAGGGGATCTCTTCTATATCTAAAATTTGAAACTTGTAGTCTGTAGCTAATATATTTATGTAAAAACATAATCTGAATAAGTTGTGAGTCTTTACACTTAGCTTTCTTAAAATTTTTTCTGTTATTCTATTCTTTTAAGAAAGTTGCTCAAAAGCTATTTATTTACTTTTATTAGCAAGGAGGTTCTCTTAAACTACATAAACCATGTGAGCTAACATGGAGTCCAATGTCTTGTTCCCCTATGGGTAAAACCTCACAAAGGGGAGAGGTTTTATACTCTTGCCAAGGAGTATAATCTAATCTAAGTGATCACATGTATAACATTCATTCATGTAGAAATAGGAATAATCTAGTAATCAGTACTTACATTGGCTACGTAGTTTTGTATAAGATAGGGCATGCTTATCCCAGACTTCCCACTGGGTGCTAAATAATACTACCTTTTAATTTGTAGTCTCATTTTGTTGGAAATCAACTTTAAAAAGCTAGCATAAGGGTTATTACAAAATCAAGTATGAATTTATCTAATTCAAAATATAAAAAAACCTATTCTAATTTCTAAAATCTATAACAAATCTATAATGTGGATTCCAAAACTTATCTGAAGATCAAAAGATAAAAGCTTTATTGAAAATTTAAAAATAATCTGATTATAGAATGCTTAAAGTATAATCTTTCTTGAAATCATAACGAGTAATCTTGGGCTTTATTACTGATGCATCAAGTTCATGTCAAAACATCATAATGTTTATGCTTGATATTCAGATTAATGATAATGCAATACAAAATCTTAAATTTACTGTAATAGGCCTGAAAATATAGAAATAGACATATAATTCAACGTCATAAACACTTGAAATCCCATAATCTTACAAATAGAAATAATGGGTATAAACCCTAATTCAAAACTCAAGTGTAATCATTCAAAATCATATAAATTTAAAATAAAAGCATTATTTTGGGCACAAGCATGAAAGAAGTATCCTTATTCATAAACCTCACATACCTTAATTGATGGAATTTCTAAGAAAGGTTGAACTTGAATATATATTTGTGCCTTTGAAGATGAACTCTTGATTATCTTGATTTAGGAATGCTTAATTTTTGGTTTTCTCAGAGTAAAAATGAAGATTGATTTCTTGGAGAGTAAGCTTTTGAGCAATAGGGTTTTGCTTTGAGACAGAACGGATGAAAATAAGCATAATGCGCTTAGGATATGCTTAATTCCTTGTTTTGGATGAATTGGGGGCTTTGGAATTGACCAAAATGCTACTTTTAAAATTTAATCGGAACTTGAAGCAAGAGAAATTTTCTAAATTTTCATGCCACCGCGATACAACACTATCGCGGTGTGTAACACTCCATACCTTCCAACACATATACAATTAAGTGAATTTCACAAAAATTGTTTAAACTCGAGATAGTAATGTAGTGCCCGTATTCTGCGTATACTAGTTCTAGTCATATCGTACTTGATGTAACCTCTTATATAGCCTAGGTATCAAATCTCTTAAAAGACTAGTAATGGTTTAAACTAAATTAGGAGGTTACTATAATGCCTATACATTTTAGCATGTGTTTGGTCAAGTTAATTCGATGGAAGTATTTGAACGTGAGATAGTAAGGTGGTATTCTATCTTAAGGTTTATAGTGGCCAAGTATATATAAGTGTGAATTTAAAAAGCAAATGGGCTAAGAGTTAAAATATGGAATAAAATAAGTGTGTTGATTGCTTAACTTTAATTAATCTAGTTGGTGACAAGTAGGTAAATCACCTACTTTGACTTATTTACCAACCTAAGAACCAAGTAAGTACAACACCTACAAAGACTATTGTGATAAGTGTATGGGCAAAAGTACAATCATCACCTATTTGACAAATCTGACCCAAATAAGAATGAGGATAATAGGTAGCCCAAAACCCCCAATATGCAAGGCCCAATATTATTAAGCCTAACAAGGACATGTCCATTAAGAGGCATAAATTAAGGCCAAGTAGGTATGTCACCTACTTTGTTATTTCACCAGCTTAAAAATGGCTAAGTACGTGCATCACCTACTTCATCAAAATGTGGCTGAAATTAATAAAAAAGACAGTTAAGGCAGCCCCTTTTTAAGGTCTTAGACCAGCTCTTTCTCTTCATTCTTCTCTTATAAAATTTCAGATATTATTATTTCTCTCTTAACTTCATATAGCAGCCCTAAAATCCTTTAGGGTTCCTAGAAATTCATCCTCTTTTCAAGCCAAGTGTAGGATAAATTCTTTCCCTCCAAGATGGTTGCCCACTATCTTTAGCTCTCCAAGGTGTTTTATCTTATTTTCTTGGTCCAAGTTTGAAGAAAAATATTATTTTCTTGAATGATTAAAAGTTAAGATCACTAATTTCATATCAAAGGTAAACTTACTGCCCATTCTTTGCCCTTCCTTATATACAAATTTGGTAGTGAATTTTGTAGGTCTTTTTTCATGAACTTATGGGTTGGTTGAAGAATATAAATGTGATTAGAGGAGAAGGGGGTGAAAGAGCATACTTGATTTGAAGAATAAGGGGCTACTGCCCGATTAGTATTTTAGTGAGATCAAGTAGTTCCCAATTGATTGATTAGCTACTAATACTAGTTTTACCACTCATTTCATTATATATTAATAATCTAAAGGGGAGAAGTTTAAGTCATATTATTTGTGTTGTACAACAAGGTATGTAAGGCTTTTCGATTCTATATTCTTTGGCATAAAATCTTGTTATTTTGGTGCTACTAACAAGTTAAGCTTCTAAGTGACACTCATGGTAAGATATACATGTTGATGATGTACAATCTAGATATAGTTAATGATCTCCTTCCTACTACCCTTGGTCTCACAAATGTATCAAAGTACTTCTACATGTCTTTATTACCTGTATCAGTGTGTTTGTACTTCCAAGTACTAGTACAATAAAGGTACTCTAAGCAGCAAGTTTCATGGGTCATCCTATAAGTAAAACGAGGTTCATTGAGTCACTACAACCCTACATTACACGTTTTATGAATATTTATATGTTGGAGGCATATTCTGTCCAATATATATTTTGCATATGTCCTTATATAGAATGGCACTTGTCTCTAATATGGATCTGCCGTGGTCTAATAGATATGTTTTTTAAGTCCATATGTATTCATTGCTCTATTTTTCCTAATTATACTTACAAGTATTGTTATGAATAATTTATTCTAAATAGGAAGTTTTGTGAGCTACCCTAGGTCAAATAAGGTTCATATTTTTGGATTAGTTCTTAAATTATTGCATTCAATAGTTTAGAGTCCTAATTTGGGATGTATATTTTTCCTATGTTAAATCTGTCCATGCACTTTATTGGTTCCCATGTTCATGTAACCCTTTATTTTATATCATTTACTAGGTATTTTACCATCATATCATTGAATTAAGTCCATATCTCTTGGCTTGATAAGTAAAATGTATCCACTTGATATATGTTTCAGTTTAAGCTATCAAACGCTTATTGTGTCACATAAACTCCTATGTATTATGTTGGTGTTACAGTTGATTTCCTTGTCATTATTACTACATTAAGTCCATAATCACATGTCTCTTACTATGGTTGGTTGTCCCAAAGTTAACACTATCATTACTAAAATAACAATCTAAAACATTATAGAACTAATGTAAAGTAAATATACTTACATGTAGGTAGTATCTCAGGTGAAAAAGCCTAGTAT
>NC_061121.1:195495229-195558844 GCF_002878395.1 Capsicum annuum
ATGGGTCATCCTCTTTTACCACTGATCATTTTGTCAATTGTATCACATACTAAAAAAGTTAATAAAGCAAAAAGGAGCAAGTGAAGAAAGAAATGTAATGTACACAATTCCACAAGTATAAGCGATGATGGTCTTCTATCATTATCATTACATTAGAACCTGATTTTTTATTTGAGATAATGTCTTACATATAGTTATTTTATTCCTTACAGATTCAGTACATTCTTTCGTACTGACGTTCCTAATGGGGAAAAATGTATTTTAAGTCACAGGTGTAGGTACTACAGCTATAACAGATCTCCTGAGTAAAAGTGCAGCATACTGATCGGCTTGTGGTGAGCTCCTGGATAATTCTAAACTTGTCTGAGTCAGTAGCATGCTTTTATGTATTGTATTATAGTAAAGTGTATGGTGGGGTCCTATCCCAACCTAAGCTAGGTTGTCCATTATTTAAAGGCTTTGTAGACTAATGTTAAAGTAAAATGTAGTGGGGTCTTGGTTTTTGGTATTAAAGGATTTAGTGGCTAAGTTAGGTATGCCCATTTTACACCTACGTATGTTGATATTTTACTAGATCATCTTTCTTATACTTATCACAGTCTTGGGATTATCATAGTTACATGTACGGTAGGCATAAGTATTTGTTTGATCTCTCGGTCTATTAGGGCATCGAGTGCATGTCTGCCTTATTAGTTTTATGGCATCACAGAAGTGGTATCTGACCAGGTTGTCCTAGGGGGTCTACAAAGACGTGTCTAGTAGTGTCTTACTTATGAATGTATTGTGTGACACATTTATAATTATGGGGCTTCTTAGACCTTTAGGAAATATGTTTTCTTTTGTAATCAAAATCGTGTGATAGAGCTAACTTCAGAAATATATACCCATTCATACAATGGTCAAAGTCATACATGTTATGCCTATTATGTCTAAGATCAAATATTTTAAATTGCTAACGCTTGTATTTCTTATGAGGCAATCTCCAGAGAAAGTTCTCATATTATTATAAGATACAGAAAATCTTGTTATAGTTTCTACATTACTTGTATCGACATTAGTTTTTGCACCTCTTGTATTATGTTAGTTCATTGGAGTGGGATATAATAAGATTATGCATATGCTATAAATTAAAAATTTACCTAGTCGTAGAGATGGGCTATAACATTTCCATGAATATATCCAGTTAGGAGGATGTGAGTAATTCATGGGACCAAAATTTTCTCAAACATGACTCTTCAGTGGTCATATAAATCCTATAGAGAATATTTCATGCTTTTTAGTAATATATATGGAATCTGTAAGCATGTATTGGAGATAAAGGTTGTTGAACTAGATTTATCTTAGTTAAAGGATGTGGCAATAGTATTGTTCTGTTAGTTTAATAATATGGCAATAGTATAGTTTGGTAGGTGAACCTCAAATGGTATTGGTTATAGTTTAGTTGGACGATAGATCCCATGTGCTTACTCATAATCCCGGGTATATTAGTAGGTAGAATTACTGATATGTACATATGACAACCCGAAATAGGTTAAAACATGTGATCTTTTATGTGGTTAGAAAACTCATAGGATAGTTGTTCATTTGTTTCATGTAAAAAATACATGTATAATAATATTGTCTTGTTGAGATCTATGTTTTAGTTATAGAAAAAAACATGACTAAAGATTTAGGTTGAAAATGTTAAGGGGTTGGATATATGTTATGATATGCTAGAATATTTATATTAAGGGAAGGCTCTTTGTTAGTCAATCATTAGTACAATTGTATTTAGCTAGATGAAATAAAGGAGAACGACATTTTTATAGCATAGAATGGAGAGATGAGTTGGTAAAGTTCCCTAATATTATAGGAAGATGACATATAGGTGATGCCGATAGTACCCTTATTATAGAGGATGTTTATAAAGAATATATTTTTAAAAGGAGATATTGATGACTCAATCTTAACTAGTTTTAAAGGCACACAAAAATGACTCCCTAAACAATGTTTTTAACTTTTATTAGATAGATAAATCAATTTAGTATCGATGTGAATTTCGATACATAGTTTTAATAGCTAAATCAACAAAGTGGGCAGTAAAAAATATTGCCTCAATAAAGATACATTGACCAATTTCGTACCCTAAGGGTGAACATGCACTATTTGTATAAAATAAAGGTCATTTATTGTTTATATGCATGTTGGAGTCAACTATATATAGCTACTACAAGGTTTATTTGATGTATTCCCATAGTAGAGTATTCGTATGATATACAAGTTTTTCTTATTAGTTTCTTTGTCCTGAAAGAGGATGGAGCACTTTTACTTGTTATACGATCATGGTGAATCTGTGAGCAGGGACAACCTAACTTGCTAAGCCAAAGAGGCTATTCCTTTTGTGCTACAAAATCACATGTACTAACATTATGTGTATTTGGTAGTGTGTAAAAGATCATTGATTATGGTGCCCTCAAAATTTATTTGTTTATTTGATATTTGATCCTTAATAAGGAATCAAATGTCAAGTGTATTGTGTATTGCCGGCCTATAACAAAGACATAGTTATCCTCGATCGCCATTACTATAGACATATTTATAGGTCTCTTTACCCTTTTTTTGAGGTAAGGAATACATACAGAACCACCCCACCCATAATTTAAACTAGTGTTGGTGTTCTTACACTTAAGATATGGAAAATAGCTTATACACCTCCCTAGTTTTTGAAAGTTTTGGTTGTTTATACATCTATACATGCTACATGTCTTATATCTCATCTATTTATAGGTCATATGCCCTTTAGGGGTACTTTTATTCATGTTACATATGTTACTGAAGAACACTTTCATGTAGGTGTTATTTGCTTTAGAAAACTCACTTGTTACCATATGTTTTATAGGATTTCATTCTATTTTACCAATCACTTGGCACAAATGACTTGTCCGTATTTTATATGCTTTATAAATTAATATCTCATATGCTATAGGAAATACAGATTACTTTATATGTATCACAAGTCATATGTCTAGATGTCACGTGATTCATATTTCATATTTCATATTCCTTTTACTATGTGACTGCATATCTAGTGCACTTGTTTATAGTTCATACACCTCTTAATCTTTAGGCCCTCCAGCTCACATCTTATTACTTATCTAGTCCGTTCTCTCAATATGTTTTACAATCCACTTGATCATGTACTTTAATTTTGTAATTTATCTAATTCATCTTCCCACATGCTACATGTCTTGTAGTTTCAGTGTCTTATGTGCTACCTAGTTCACATACCCATGTATTTGAGATTGTACAACTTACTTGTATATCAATCCTACATCCCAATAGTTGAAATATCTATATGAGTATACCTCGTACATATTTATTCATATGCAAAATGCACTTTTAAGTAATTTATTATTAAGATAATCTCTGTGCCCTCTTGATTATATGTCATAGACTTTATGCGACTTATTTGTTCGTATATTATATAAAACTCCGTTCCTATCGAGTAAAGTATTAAACATGTTGGGATAAAGTTCACCCATATCATGATAAAGTGAGGATTTCACATAAAAGGTTGGGAATCTAGTAAGTGTTAGCATGACCCATACCCATAGAAAGATGGATAAACAAAATGACGTACTTATAGCCTCCATCTGAGTATTATGAAGGATTCAAGTATCAAGAGGGTACATTGAAATAGTCTGACCCCATTAAGTCTAAGTATTCATATTTGTTTGAAGAACCTATATGTTATGAATCTTTCTCAAACAATTAATAAGTCTCGTATGTAGATTCACTTATTCATAGGTTTTGTATCTTATCAGTTAACTTGTTGCCCCCTTGCCCAGATGCCATATGGTTTGACATATAGTGCATACCTTGATTCCCAAAATCTAAGTATTTCACCTTAGCCTAGTGTAAAAAAAGGGGGAAGAGAAAGATAACTTATGATGTACATAATTTTTATCACTTGATTGTATACTCAAGAGGAGCCTTACTGGTTTGCTAATTATTTCATATGATTTACTAACAAAAATACCCAATGAGTTTTATTTATACATGCTTCTAGTTAGTTGACACATTTTGGACAATGGTATTTACAAAGGAAACCCTAGCAAAAATTTTGAATGAAAATCTAAAGTTAAGCTTGTTTTGAGCAATACCTCTCATTCGAGTATGAATGATTCAAAGGGGGGAATGTTGTAACACCCTATACATTCTAACATCTATACGATTAAGTGAATCAGACAAAAATTATTTAAACTAAAGATAGTAATGTAATGCCCGTATTCTGTGTATACTAGTTCTAGTCATATGGCACTTGATCTAACCTTTTATATAGCCTAGGTACCAACTCTCTTAAAAGACAACTAATGGTTTAAACTATATTAGGAGGTTACTACAATGGCCATAAATTTTAGCATGTCTTTGGCCAAGGTAACTCGGTGTTAGTATTTAAACATGAGATAGTAAACTGGTATTCTATCTTAAGGTTTATAGTGTCCATGTATATATAAGTGTGAAGTTAAAAAGTAGATGGCCTAAGATTTAAAATATGGAATAAAATAAGTGAGTTGCTTGCTTGACTTTAATTAAACTAGTAGGTGGATCACCTATTTTGACTTATTGACCAACCTAAGAACCAAGTAGGTGCAACACCTACTAAGACTATTTTGATAAGCTTATGGGAAACAGTACAATCATTACCTATTTGACAAATCTGGCCCAAATAAGAATGAGGATAATAGGCAACCCAAAACCCCCAATCAGTAAGTCCTAATATTATGAATCACAACAAGGCCAAGTCCATTAAGGGGCATAACATAAGTCCTAGTAGGTGTGTCACTTACTTTGCAGTTTGACCAACTTAAAAATGGATAAGTAGGTACATCACCTACTTGATAAAAATGTGGCTAAAATCTAAAAAGAAGAGGCAGTTAAGGCAACCCCTTTTTAAAGTCTTAGACCAGCTCTTTCTCTTCAAATTTCTCTAAAAAAGTTTACGATATTATTATTTTTCACTCAAATTCTCTCTTAGCTTCGTATAGCATCCCTAAAATCCCTTAGGGTTCCTAGTAATTCATCCTCTTTTCAAGCCGAGGGTAGGATAGATTCTTTTTCTCCAAGCTGGTTGCCCACTATCTTTAATTCTCCAAGGTGTTTTATCTTATTTTCTTAGGCCAGGTTTGAAGGAAAAGAATATGTTTTTGAAGCAGTAAAATTTAAATTCATAAATTTCATATTAAAGGTAAAGTTACTGCCCATTTTTTTCCCTCCTTACATACTAATTGGGTGGAGAATCTTTGTAGGTTTTTTGTTATGAACTTTTGGGCTGGTTATTGAAATCCCTGAATTCAATGTATTCTTGTAATGTTAGCGGATTTTTTGGGCTATTTACTAGTTGTTTTAGATGTGTATATTGGGGGAAAGTTCGGTTGTCTTTGAAAAGTGACATTGGTAGTTATATGTAACTATAGAAGGAGTTGGTGGTAATACACCACATAATTAGGGTTTATGGGATCTTATTTCCTACCGCATTTTGTTATACTGTTTGTATGTGTTTTGGATCCTAATAAGTATCGAGGAATCATTTATGAATATTATATAGTATATATATATGATTAGAGGAGAAGGGGGTGGAAGAACATACTTAATTTAAGGAATTAGGGGCTACTACTCGGTTAGTATTTCGGTGAGATCAAGTAGTTCCTAGTTGATTGATTAGATTCTAATACTAGTTTTACCACTCATTTCATTATAGTTTGATAATCTAAAGGGGAGAAGGTTTAGTCATAACATTTGTGTTGTACAACAAGGTATGTAAGTGTATTCGATTCTTAATTCTTTGACATTAAATCTTATTTTTTTGTTACTGCCAACAAGGTGAGCTTCTAAGTTATACTCATGGTAAGATATATATATTAATAATGTACAATATCAATGTAGTTAATGATCTCCATCCTACTACCCAGGGTTTCACAAATATATCAAAGTACTTCTAAATGTCTTCATTATATTGTATCGGTGTGTTTGTACTTCCAAGTATTAGTACTATAAAGGTACTCTAACCAACAAGTTTCATAGGTCATCCTCTAAGTAAAATGAGGTTCATTGATCCAATATGACCCTACATTACACATGTTATGAGTATTTATATTTTGGAGGCGTATTCTGTCCAATATATATCTTGCATATATCCTTATATCGAATGTACACTTGTCCCTAATATGGATCTGTTGTGGTCTCACAAATATGTTTAATAAGTCCATACGTATTTATTGTTCTATTTTTCCTAATTATACTTCCAAGTATTGGTATTATAGAGTTATTCTAAATAGGTAGTTGTGTAAGCTACGCCAAGTCAAATGGCGTTCATCTTGTTAGATCAGTTCTTAAATTGTTCAATTTAATAGTTTAGATGTCCTAACTTGGGATATAGATTTTTCCCATGTTAAATCTGTCCATGAGCTTTATTGGTTCCCATGTTCATGTAACCCTTTATTCGGTATCATTCACTAGGTATTTTACAATCACTATCATTGAATTAAGTGCATATCTCTTCGTTTGATAAGTTAAATGTCTCCACTTGATATGTGTTTTAGTTTGAGCTATCGAACACTTATTGTGTCACATAATCTCCTAAGTATTATGTTGGTGTTACATTTGATTTCAATGTCATTATTACTACCTTAAGTCCAAAATCAAATGTCTCTTACTATGGTTGGTTTTCCTAAAGCTAACACTATAACCACAAAAATAACAATATAAAATATTAAAGAACTGATGTAAAGTAAATATACTTATATGTGGGTAGTAGCTCAGGGGAAAAATCCTAACATGGGCCGATCCTAATTTATGAATTTATGGGTGGTATCCCAGCGGTGGAAGGAACACCTAGCATGGGTCAATCCCATTATCGGGTGGTATCCCAGGGATGAAAAGAAAGCCTAGAATGAGTCAATACAAATTTATGTATTGATGAGGAAGGTATACTTGGGGCATAATGCCGAGAATAGTTCATCCCGTTTTACCACTGATAAGCTGGTCATTTGTATCACATACTAACAAAGTTAAAAGAAGAGCAAGTAAAGAAAGGAATGTAATGTACACGATTGCACAAGTATAAGATTTGAACCTAATTTTTTATTTGAGCTCATATTTTGCATATGGTTATTTTATGCCTTACATATTCAGTACATTCTCTTGTTCTGACATCCCTAATAGGGCACACTGTGTTTTATGTCGCAAGTATAGGTACTCTAACTGTAATAGATCTGCCCAATAAAAATGCAGTATACTCAGTGGCTTGTGGTGAGCTCCAGGTTGATTCAGAGCTTTACTGAGTTTGTAGCTTACATTTTTTTATTGTGTAGACTAATGTCAAAGTAAAGTGCAATGGGGTCTTGTTTTTTGGTATTAGAGGCTTCAATGGCCAAGTCAGGAACGCACATTTTATGCCTACATATGTTGATATTTTATTTTAGTATCTTTCTTATACCTGTGATGGTCATAGGATTATCACAGATACATGTATGGTAAGCATAAGTAACAAGTTTGTTCTCTCAGTCCGTTAGGGCATCGGGTGCATGTCTATCTCATTAGTTTTGAGGCATGACATATGGCTCACTGGAAGTCAATAATTGGGAACTGGACATTGTATGCGATGCGGAGCTATCGCGGTGCACTACTAAAATGCCAATTTGGCCATCACTGTGATGCGCCACTATCACGGTTCGCCACTGGAAATTGACAATTTGGAAATAAGGCTTCACTACGATGCGGACTTATCATGGACGTCCACTGGAATCGGACAATTTCCATTTTCCAAGTACGGCAGCGTGATGATTCTCTAGTTGGGATGCTGCTTTTCTAAAAATGCCATAACTTCTCAATCGAGTATCGAATTTGGGCAAAATTTATATTGATGAGAAGCTTATTAAATTATCAACACAATGAAGGGTCTAAATCTGGAAAATTTCACATGCAACAATTGTTATGCATTTTTAAGCTAACCCTTGACATTCTAGGAAAAAAATTTAGCTATGAAATTTTAGGGTATTACAGATAGCTAACCTTTAAAGTAGGAGTTTAATGAATAAACACTAGAAACTCATATTTGTTGGTGTGAGCAGTAGGGCAAGGCAACCCTTTTATGATACTATAAGGTACATGAGAATCCTTTAAGTACATTGTATATATGAATTATGGAGGGTGAGGGTACATAGGAATCCCTTACTCTTATAGTATCTTTAGTTCATGTGGCTACACATATCAGGGCTCGTTAAGGGGGTTACACTGGACCCATATAGCCAGTGGGTGGTTAGGACGGTTAAGCTTCACATACCTAGGTTATTGGTTTTAAATATATGCTAAACCCAATTCTCTTTCCTAACATGATTATATATATATATATGTTTGTGTGGTTTGTAGGCATATGTATAGTTAACTTTGTTTTACTGGTTGTCATTATTTTATCATTATCCTAAGTTCATGCTAGTATTTCCTTGCTAACACATCTTTGAGCAGTTGTATCCCTATCCGATATAGGAATCAGCCTTTCTACTCTTTTTGTTTAGCTATCGGACATTCGAGATCAGTTATTGGATTGAAGTGGTGACCTTTAATAGTTTTAGAAAGCTCTATTTCGTGGATATTATTTCATACTTTGGTTTATTTATGGTTATTAGTTTTGGCTATGGTTAGGGGCATATCCCAATTAGATTTTGGTATTTATATAGTCAGCAGCTTTTGTGGAACAACTATGGGTTGGTATAGGTGAGATCGATATTATTGTCATCGTTAGCATTGGCTTTGGCATGGTATTGTGGATGGGACCGCAAGACAAAATTTCTTACTATTTTATAATCTTCTATATTGGGATTATATATAATTTTACTAGAACACATATGGTTATGGTTTGGTTGTTTGCCTATTGGTTGGGTTTGGATAGTTGGACTAGATTAGGTAGTCTCAGTAATAAACGTATCACAGAGTTTGTAAAATTAATAGTTATTCTATCTTGTGATGTACTCAAAATTCAGCTAACTAAGGGCAGGCGGTTGGAGGTTAGGTTAGGTAATGGGGGTGGTGTCCGATGTCAATCAGACTTGGGATGCTTATTAAGATAAGGCCCTGGGTATGGTTATGTTAAATATATGGAAACTGAGTCTTTTTTCTTAGAAATTGTTGATTATGCGGGGCTATAATAAGACTATTCATTGAGACTTATGAATGTGGTGGTAATAGTCTACGTAAATAGTATAGTGCTATTGGCATTTTATCCAGGAGTGAGGATCCTTTTGGTAAGGGTCAGCTTCACGTATAGCCTATAAATTCTAAACAGGTGATGTTTCAAATTATGGGTAGTTCTGAGATTGGTCATGTGATCATAGAGAACAAGGTTCTGAGGTTGGTTGTGTTGAGTTAGGATATTTATCTAGAGAGTGCCCCAGCTGTGAGTTAGTTGATCAAATCGAGTTAACAAGTATTCCTAACTAGCCTAGAGTTTTTAATGTAGGCTATGACTACAGGAAAGATGATCATGGTAGTAAAGAGTGTTCTCAGTATCAGTTTACTAGCTTAATAGGCTCAGTTTGTATCTCTTAGCAGGTTAAGGCTTTAGGGGTTTATTATGACTGTAGAGAGATCGGTCACTGGTCAAAAGAGTGTCTTTAGTGTTGGATTATTAGCCATTTAGATTATTAGATTAGCCTCATTATGTTGTGGCTCCTTCAGTTAAAGATAGTGTTCTTAGTTCCTCACTTGATGATTCAGTCAATACGAGTTCAGACCCTTTAAAATTTATTCTCTCTTAGACCCGTCAGGCATGTGATTGCATATTTCACGATGATAGGTGTGCTTTTCTTTCTTCCATTAACCTTATTATTTTTGTGTTTTGGGGTTCTCATGCCCATCAATGATTATATGCCTTGATAAACTTATATTGGTTATTGTGTGCCTTGATGTTGAGTTCATAATTATATGACTACTCCAATGGTTTATTTCTTTTAGTAGTGAATAGAGTGGATTTGCATTGGTATTTTCTTCCCATGGACGTAGCATTTGGATTTGAGTTCCATTTACCTTGGCATATTAGCCTTATTGTGTCCCTATTAATGTTTATTTTCGTGTTGCCTATCATTATATTGATGTTGTTATTGTTGTCATAGCTTTATATTATTAATCCTTCCTGTGTAGCTATTTCTGCTAGTTTTATCTAGTTAGAATTTCTTTTTTTGCGATTCTTATTTGTTGGCCCAGGCAGCTATAGCCCAATTTGATGATTTCTTTCTATAGAAAGGTGAGATTTTTTGTTTTTCTTATCTACTGGCTACGCTTGATTGATTTTACAAAGGACTATGGTATTGAAGTTGAGTTGACCTTTTGTGGCTCTGTTATGATTCTAGAGTTGGTAATTTAATTGTATTGTCCTTTCTTGAGTTTAGGATTCTTAGACTTTCGTCCTAGGTTGCAAAGGTTTTTGGATTGGCTTTCCCTCTCTTTATAGCCTATTTTTTGGGATTGGCCATTTTAGGATTCGGGTTTTGCTTGTGGCTATTTCATCGCCCAATAGTGGTTTTGATATTATTATTGAGATGTTGTGGATTTATCTCTTAGGTTTGTTGGATTCATCACCTTCTGGTAGTTTATACTTGGTACTAGTGTAGAGATTAGATGCTCTTTTCTTGCTATGATGTTATTTTTGTCTAAATTTGAGTTAGAGAGTTAGAGGTAGGTGTTACTTGCTATATTCACTTCTTGAGTGAACAAATTAGAAATAGTGTAACTTGAGTTGTTGGTTTATTTTTCGATAATGATCTTGACCTCAACATAAGTGTTAGGCATAGTACTTTATTCCTTGATTCGGTGATTCATGGTTTTTTTGAGTTATGATTATCTTAATTGGGTAGATACTGAAAATCCCCATTTTAGAGTAGTTCGGCCGAAAAAGATTTTGTGGAGTACTTCTCTTTGATGATATTTACCTATGAGTATTCTTTTCCAAAATTGAGTATTGGACTGGTTAGTTTATGGCTAAAATTGTATTTCTTCAAGTTGCTAATATTTTTGCTTTTATTAGCATGAGTTGTAGCCTTGGGGATTTCTTGAGTATGTTTTGATAGTTCATGCCCTTCAACAGATGTGAAGTTGATTTCTTGTATTTTCATTAAGTGATTTATCCTCTATTGTGATTTAGTTCTTTAGATATGTTTTAATTTTGGCTTGGTACAATTTATCTCAGATATGTCATATTTGGATACTAAGGTCAATTTGAGTAGTTGACATTAATATAGGCTTATTGGCTTAGTTTTTGAGTTAACGCCTTACAATGGTGACTTGGAAGTTATGATAGATTTGGAGTATAAATGCCTACCCGTCTTCAAGGTTGGTTCGGGTATGTAAGATCAAGAAATTCATCTTTGTTGTTGAGATTTCATCTTAAAGTGTAGAGCTTGAGTGCAACCTTTATTTTAGATTTGTCTTAGTCCTGATTTCGTTTATAGGGTGGTTGAGACTACTCTGTAATTACCTATTCAATCTTCTCGACTTTTGATGGATTATAGTTGATACGTGTTCAGGTGATAGCCCATGGACCCGGTATTAGTTCCTTTAACTTTGACCTTGGTTCTTTATTTTTCTTTGAGAATCTAAGACGATATACTCAATAGGAGCAGCATAGTTGAGTTGGATTCATCTTGACTTCATTCTCTATTGATGGGACATCCTAGAGCCAATCGTTCAGTGGTAAGTAGTTGTGCCTTGGACTCTTGGATTTTATTATTGAGGATATTTGGACTAGTTGTAGCATCGGCTTAGATTGTTTCTCTCGATTATCTATGTTGTGAGCCTAGGTACCTCCATATAGTCTTATGCTCATATTTTTTGTATGGACTTTAAGTAGATTAGTAATTGTTCTTTGAGTTTTCTGTGATGATATTGTACGAATAGGACTCAGGTGATTTTCCTCCTAGTTTGTAGTGGATAAAGATGTGGAATGGTAAATGAAGTTTATATTTTTATTGGTGTTGTTTTTATGACTCGTGCCTTGGTTTGATTTTTGCTTGGATAAGCCTTTTTTGGTTTTTGAGTGCGTCAAGATACTATCAGTGTGTCGTGGTTTGAATTTATGTGTTGGTGGTTGAGGTTGAGTTTGGCTATTTTGAAGTAAAGTGAGAGAGTTGGTTGGAAATTTTGAGATTTTCAGATCTTTCTATCCATTGACTTTTGTCGATGAAAGTCCTTTTGGTAGTGGATATTATAATGACCCTCCAGGTCATTCCTTGATTTACGTGCATTTCTGGCATTTTGAGCCTCCCCACAACGGCAACATGTCTTTTATGACATATCAGAGATGTTGGTTTTGTAATCGGATAGTTCGTTTGTATTTTAGGCTTATTTTTTTAATTTAGAGCTTTCGCTATTTAGGATTTGGTCTTAGAAAAAGCTACTCGTAGATAACCTCAGAAAAGAATTCCCACAATGCTATCATATCTGGAATGTTGATAATAGGCTAGGTGGGCTCTTGGTTCGGGTCCCAATGCACCTGATCTCATTTTGACCTATTGGTAGATAAGTTAAGAAATTAGAAAATATGTGTGGGAATCACATTTTATTAAAAACAACCTCGGATTGGAATTTCAATGGTGCCATTGAGTCCAGAATGTCATATTTGATAAGGTGGCAAAGTTTGTTTGTGTACATGAAATTTTTGATGAATCCCGAGGGGTTGGCAGAGACATGAAATTTCTAAGTTTAATTTGATGCTAGTGCAGTGGCAATCGCGACCCATATGTCGCGATTGGGACTCTAGTTGAAGTCATCAGGTTTACGATAGTGATACTCGTATTTGATCATGTCTTATCTGACAGTCAGCAGGTATGGAAATCACGAGCTACGCATCACGATCGCGGTTCATTGAGGTAGCCTCTAGATGTGGCTTTCTCAACCCACGGACACCCGAGTGCCTGCAATGGGTATAAATATCCATGTTCAGCTTGTTTTTTCCATTTTCTCATCCATTTCAAAGATAACTAAACACGAGAAATTGAGAGAGCTTGGAATTAAAGCTTGTAGATGATTTGGGGAGCTTGGTTAATAATTATTCCGTGATTTTACTTCGACTTCATGATAACATTACTTCGATTTCTTGATAAATTCCTTGAAATTAGGGCTATAAATTCTTCAACATTAAGTGGTGATTTGAGACCCAATTTGTGCTCCATTCGGGCTCGACTTTTGCAAAAAACTTTCTTGTTATTTCTTGGACCTCGTGACAAGTTCAATTTTTTATTTTGTTACGGCCCCCACAGGCCCATTCTTGAGCCAAAATTTTACCCCATCCATGATATGGTATGGGTTTCATTTGACTCATAATGATGCATAGATTATGATTTTCTTAGATAGGCAACATTTTTGAGATTGTGGAGTAAAGACAAACATTTTTTGCATGATTCATGGTTTTACGGTTCGACTTTGAGGTAGGATTCTATCTACTCTCCTTCACAATATGTGTTTTATGTATTGCATGTGAATGTGAATGTTAAGATTGATTATAGGTAGAACATTGTGACTTAATCTTGATTATTAAAACTTGGGGATTAGATGAGTAATTTGACCCGCAATGTGAAATGCCTATTACACTCTTAGGATCCTATTGCTTTCCTCATAGATTGAGCTAATTCATAGAATGATTGTGCTATTATGCTAGATTTAGGATGCAATGTAAGTGTTGGAAACGTGATTAGCCAGAATATCCATATGTGGGCTATTTAGCGACCTTGAACTGCAATTTAGGTGGAGTTAACGTAATTGCTCATATTATTGGAAGAATTCCTATCTTAGGGCTAATTATGGCTTATGTACTATCTAGAAGTCAATTTAGATACCTTATCTCATTTCGGGGCAGAATTTGCCTAAATATGAATTTTGTGGATTAGAATCAGGTTCCTCCGGCCCACCTTAGGCCAAGACTCGTTTTAGCTCTTGTGGACTTATTTACTTATGCTAGACATAGTTGAAACTATTGAGCCTTTATTATAAGGTTAATTCATGACTTAGTGAATGATGATGGTTTTTTCGGATAATGATTAATTGCTTTTAGCTATGAGATGACTTGGATTTGATTTATGATATGGTCCATCGACATGTTTAGTAATATAGGGATATATATATGTATGATACATGACCTATAGATATGAGATGCGTTATGGATATGATATGTCCATAGATATGATTTATAGCCTATAGACAAGATATGCTATATGCTTACTATATGGCCTATAGATATGATATGCCTCATAGATATGCTGTGGCTTATACATATGAGATGACTTACAAATATGATTATTGATATGGGTTTTGGATTTGTATGTGGGCCTAAGTCCGTGATTATGATGTTGTAATTATTCCATTCACACTATTGGGCCCAAGGCTGTGAGTATATGGGACAATGTCTATGATTACATTATTTGAATATTCGTGATTGCATGCATACATTTGGTACATTCATGATCACTAAATATGGTAAATGTTTGAATTCCTACTAAAATATGATTTTACTGCAATTTTTCCTAAAAATAAATTAAAGCCCACTTTTCACTTAAAAAAGAGATTTATTCATAATAGGAATCGTATCATCTTAATGGGTGAAGTATGTGTAATGATATTGAAAATGAAATTTTAAAGAACTGACTGAGGAAGATTTTTGTCTATGATTTGATACTATTATTTACTACGGTCATGAAAGATTCCTACCCTTTTTACACTTTTATAATGAATTAGTCTCGAAGTTTACCTCGGACAATTGATGTATTGATTACACTCTTTTTAGCCACGACTTAAGTTTGTGCACCTATTGTATATCTATATATACATCACTCTGGTTTGGGGATGAAGGAGGATGATGGTATTGATGATATGATTTCACGACCTGAACCAGGACCTGGCCGTGGTAGGTATGTCAAGTCTGTTGAGGACCAAAAACCACCACCTTTGCCTAGTCAAAATAGATCACAATACACCTATCAATGGATGAAATCATAACTTACAACAAGATAGGCTCAGTTCCGAACATACTACATGATAGGAAACTTAATTAACTCAAAAATGAATCTAAGAATTTCAATAACCATCCCAATCCACAATAATCAATAGTCTTAAAACCGACCACAACCAATCTAAGTTTGGACATGCCCTCGACGACAACAAAAATAGTCTAATCGAAGAAGTCTAAGACATAAATGGAATGGTACTTTAAAATGAGAGACCTTCTAGATAATGGAAGATTACTACTTCAAAGACGACTACTGATAACCCAAAAATCCTATCTCCGCATGAGAAAAGTAGAAGTGTCTCCTATTCCTACATCGCGTGGGGATACACTGTCTGAAAATCGTTAGCGGGGTGCACACTAGTATTTAACTCAGAGAAGGGGATAAGTAATGCCATAAAAAATAGTTCAAAATTATTTCGATCCAATGTGCCCAACTATATACATATACATATATATTTATAACATGTCGAGATAGTAAAAAAGGCTTAGCATGACCTTTAAAACATTATTCTGGATTGTGTCGCTTAAGCGTCATACAAAACCACCTATGGGCTATATGGGCTCAACTCCTCCTGCTGAAAAGGCCCCAGCGTGTGTTAGCCATATGAACCAGAGAATAATTGTATGTGCATATTCACTAAAGCTAACTTGACCACCCGGTCATATATTGTAATACCCCATCTTTCCCTAGCTTAAATTAACTCTCAATCCATAAGTTATCTTATATAAAATTTTTGAAATACTTAGTATTTTCTTCTTGGAACATACCAATGCATGCGAAATTCAGTCAGATTTTCAATGATATAAAATTCTCCCAAATTCAATATAACCCGGCGAAGAGTAAGAGCCATTTTTGTGAAACAATGTACCACCTGGTACTTCAGCATATTGCGGAGGCAGTCTAAATAGCAAAAGTCATTTTCTAGTGAGCCAACGTAATACCACTATGTTGCGCCATAAGACCAGTTCACAATTGTCAAAATCTAGTAAGCCAATGCGATCATTGCGTGCCACAACAAAGGTGAAATTTGCATCCTGTGTTGCTCCACAATTTCACCGCGTCACGCTCCCTGCCACATTCCCAGTTGTCAGTTTCTAGTGACATGGCACGATAGCGTTGCGTCGCGCCAAAGGTGAAAATTATGAATTTTAGTTAGTTCCTAGTTTTAAATCCCATGGAATTTTAGGTCTTTTTCCCTCATTCTAGTCAGCCTAAAATAGGAAATTACGCCCTAAATGACCTATTATCTCATTAGTTACTCACTTTTCTCAAGAAAGAAATCATTCTCTCTCAAATAGCAAACCCTATCTTTCAAAAAAACAACAACAAATGTCAATAAAATCACCTAGAACTCCAAGAACATATCAATTTCAGTATGTTAGGTGTTCATCTATGGGTACCTTTCATTGATAGAGTCTAAGAATCTCTTTTTAAAATTACAAGTTTATGAAATTGTGAATTCTCATATTTGAAATTGATTGTATGCATGTCTTTGATGTTAATTGGGTTTTCAATCTATGATTATTATAAGATTCATGAAATTAGAATAATATTTATGTGGAATTATATGAATTGCATGCTAAAACCCATGAATTTGTAAATTTGAGCATTTTAGTTCAAATGTTTATATGTTAACTATGATTATGTGCTTTAGGTTTTTCTCCCCAAGTTTTTGCTAGAAAATCCATGAGAGTTAAATTGTGAAATCATGATATGCTAGTATATGTACAAGCTTATGCCCTACATGTGTTTAATAAAATGTCTCCATGAATGAATTATGGACAAGTAATTATTGTTATGTCTTTCAAGATTATTCTATGCTTTATTTTTCATTCTATCGAGTCCAGGGGGTATTTAATACCCGACAAATGTAGTTTTTGGCCTAGAGCTAGTGTCAGTTACAGAATAGTATCAGTTATATGATGATCAGTAGTATTTAATCCATTAGCAGAACTTAGCAAAACTCAGGAAAACTTGTAAACTCAGTATCAGTCCAGTCTAATTCAGTATACTCAGTTCAGTGTCTTTCAGTTGTGAGTAGGATTTAGCATCGAGCGAGTGCAGGGATAACAGCTTCCGCGTCACAGAGACAGAGTCGTTAATAGCAGTCCAGATAATCCATAATTGTGTAGCCAGCGCAGGATGAGGATTCACCCGTTAGACTAGGCATGACTACCTTCTAGGGGTCAAGCATTAGATAAGGTTTGGCTCCCCCCAGGTGTCACCAGGCAGTTAGGCTTGGCATCTTGGTTTTCTAGTGTTAGTACCCATGGCATGATATTAGCACCCTTCCTACTAGGGACACTAATTGGACCCATATAAGCTCAGATTTGAGGCATGTCAGTTAGATGGTTACCTCCCACAGTATAAGTTTAGAACTCAATTCAATTCTATAGAGTTAGGATTGTCAAACACAGTCACTTAGTATCAGTAATTCAGTTATCATAAACTTCAGATATTAGTTACTCAGTTATAAGAACTCAGTACTTAGCTTCAAAAAAACATAGACACAATGTATATATATGTATGTGCATAGTATTTCATACTCAATATTTATAGCAGTTTCAGTTATCAATGTACTCTCATATTCGATTACTCTATATCATTCAGTCAGTTATTGTTCATGCATTTAAACCCTTGCATTCAGTCTTCCACATACATTCCATGTATTAATGCATACTCTTTGTTTGTGCTATGATATCTGATATCGTAGGTTTGGATACTCAAGTTCCCGACCTCACTTAGACAGATCAAGTCAGCAGTCGCAGATTTAGTAGTGAGTCCTCATCTTTTGAGGATATGTTTTTATTTTATCAATTTAGTAGTTTTAGTATTGCATTAGTTGGAGTTAGTTGGGGGCTTTTCCCATCAACTTTATAGTCAATCAGTTCAGTTAGATGCTTTCAGACTAGACCAGTTAAGACAGTGTTTAGTTTTCTGATATTTTTACCGGATGTTATTATTTATTAATATTTAGATTTTGAACCATAAGGAAATTTAGCCTAATTCTACATTTTTTATAGTATTATAATTTAGTGCTCACAGCAGATATTAGTCATGGGTTAGCTTGTGATCGTTCGGGTTCGTAAGCACCATGTAGCGTCCAGGGTACAGAATCAGGGCGTTACATATATCAAGGGTGACATGAACACCCGATGATTGACTAAGTAAGACTCAAACATCTGATCATAAAGCAGTGGTGACTAGAAAACCTGGCCATTTAGACCCTCACATCGACAAACATACTTTCAATTATTTGTCCCTTGGGACCTCCACTTTCACGGCCCAGATACACAACCCCATTTAAGCCTGACTAAAGAAAACTTCACACATTCCCATTCATTGAAACAATGATACATATCAAGCATACACTGTTGGTATCGTTATACCAACTACACTAGCAAGCTTATAATTATGCCATTTAAATTCCATTAACTTGGGGAATGTATCAACCCCTTTTTTTATTAAATAAAATTTAGTTCTATAGCCTTTTATGATATGCAATAGTTCCCAAGGTAGTTCAATGTGCATATACTCGTATTCAAAACCAATATCACAAGTTTAGGTTGAGATTATCACAAATTCAATTGTCAAAATCCACATTATTAGGGGAATCCACAACCCCCTAGTTTATTCACCATTCCCATCCACCCAACACATTCAAAACCATCATTAAATCAAGAAAATTTACATACAAACCATGAGAACATCATTTAAGCAAACAATCATTCAAAACCCTCATCTCACATTCCAAAGCCAACATTCAAAGCCACTTGAATAAAAATTTAAAATACATTCTTTAACAAAATAAGATTTAGGGAATAGTAACATGACTGAGATTTCAAGAATTATGGAGAGAAATTACCCCTGGAAGCTCTAATTGACCAACCTTGAGAAACCTTAAGCATTCTTTGCATAGCGATTTGAGAGTGTTTAAGAGTTGTGTTTGATTGATAAAAGATGTAAATTGGGTCCCCCAAGGTGCTTTATGGTCATGGGTTTTATGTGTAGAAAGAGGGAAATGTCCAAAGTGCCCTTAATGAAAAACTAGAAAAAAATGGTCGCCAGTGACCACGGGTCACCTTACGACTCGTGTAGACACATTATGATTCATCACCATAAGTCATAGCCTAGGTAAAAACATGGGGCCTTCCCGCTACTTACCTTATGACTCATACCATATGACTTGTACTATGACCCTACGACTTATATGGTTCAACTCATAGTCAGGACAAAATCAAGGGCCCCCTATATAGGTAAGAAAACTGTTTACACTATATGATTCATATAGAGTCTTCACGACCTATGAGGTACAAGTCGTTCTCAGGGTAGTAACCTATACAAACCTTACTGGTCAAACTCTAACTCCCTACGCCTCACATCTGCATAGGACTTTTGAAAACTTCGAGTGGTTTTAAACCTATTCCTAATCACCTTCACCTTCTCATGGCATGATGAACAAAGTCAAGATAAAAAAATCTAGTTTCACTAACCTTGAACCATCCAATAGGAGAACAAAATCTCCTACCATATAAAGTCTTAAACGGAGCTATCTGAATCTTAAAATTATAGTTATTATTATAAGAAAATTCTATGAGAGGCAAATGATCAAGCTAACCACCACCAAAGTCAATCACGCAATCCCTTATCATATCCTCTAATGTCTGAATAGTCCTCTCTACTTCTCCATCTGTCTGAGGGGGCAAAGCGGTGATAAGGTTTACATTAATTACCAAAGCTCTCTAAAATGACTACCAAAAGTGATACAAGAACTACATTCCTCGATTAGATATAATAGAAATAGGCGCAAGATATAACTTGATGATCTCTTAAATGAAAAGCTTAGAATAATCTTCTACAAAATAATTAGTCCTCACTGGCAAGAAGTTAGCAGACTTAGTCATCCTATCCACGAGGAGCTAAACCAAATCAAATTGGTTACGAGAATGTGGAAGAATGCCAACAAAGTCCATATTAGTTACTTCCTACTTCCATATAGCAACTCCGCCTCTGGAGACAAACCACCAGGACTCAAGTGCTTAACCTTCATTTGCTTAAAACCATACATTTATCCAAGAAATTGGCCACATCTATTTAGATGTAATTCTAATAATAGATCTTTTTCAAATAATGGTACATCTTCACCGAACTCGGATGAATAGTATATTGTGACTTATGAGCCTCAACCACGATCCTCTCTCACAGCCTATCAATATGAGGAATACACAATATACCTTGGTACCTCAAGATACCATCACCACCAATCTCAAAAGTCATAACCTTCTGTTGACCCACATCATCCTTAATCTACATTAAGATAGGATCTAAAACCTACTTCTCTATCACCTCAGTACCAAGAAAAGACTTCACCACCTCTTGAACGATCACCCCACCTTCCTCAAAAGAAAAAATATGAACTCTAAGATTATCTAAATGGTGAGTATCCTTCACCAAACCTCACTTTTCCCTATCAACATGAGACAAGCTCCCCATGGACAACTTACTAAGAGTATCAGCAACTATATTATATTTACTTGGGTGATAATATAGACTAATATCATAATCCTTGGGCAACTCAAACCATCTCCTCTGATCGAGATTCAACTCCTTCTGGGTGAATAATGTTGTAAACTCTTATGGTATGAATATATGTCAACATGAACTTTACACAAGTAATGATGCCAAATCGTGAAAGAAAAAACCACAACAAACATCTGCACCAAAGAAACACGACACTTTCAATGCTTAAAACAACAAATTTATGCTTGTAATTAGTGTTGACACCTAATTTTTTGCCTCCACAACTACATTTAATCTCGACCTTCTTCTATCTTCAAATAAAATCACAACAATTATTTTTCCAAATAAATGCATTTTAAAATAGGTATTTGGGCTAATTTTGTCATTTAAGTGATAATTATATATTTTCATATTTGCATATACGAGATTGTATAAATGATGTCATTTAAATGAACATTTTCATCACATTGGGCTTTAAATGAAGGATCATTTGAAAAATAAATAAATAATTAAAGTCTTTATTTAAACAAAATTTATTCTCAAATAATTTATTTGGATATATATTTGTTTGGTTTTATTAAATCAAGAAACTTGGGATTAAAAGAGGTATTCATTCATATCGAGATTTATTTAAATTTAGCCAAGCTATTGAATTTGACCATAATTGAAACTAAATGGGTCACAACTGCAACACAATTGGCCAATTGACTTTTGATTTGGTTAAAATTTAAATAGAATGAACTGAATTAAAATTGATGTTATTTTTCTAAGTAATCCCACAATCTACCCAATACCCAAAAACTTAATCAATTTAACAGCCCAAATCGATGGCCTAAATTTGCATATCAGCAACTCCCTTTTAATTAATTAAAAAGGGATCAAGCCCAAATCTATCTGCACCCACTAAAGCCCAACAATTATTGATCCAGCCCAATCCTTCTCCCACTTTCCCTTAATATGCATACAAGAACAATAAAACAAACCAGCAATAACATCGATAGTCCTTGAATCTCAGCTAAAAAAGCAAATAACACTTACGCCTCCACTCCGATTGAAAACAATAGAAACATTGCAAATTCAGAACCCAACAATATCAACAACCAGCTAACCTGTCTCCCATACCTAAAACAATAACACCAACGTTGACCCGACTTCGACCCACCTAGATGGCATGTGTTTGCCATGGAAATTCGAGAAAACTTCTAGAAATGGGTGAGTAAATCCCATGAATACCAGGTACCATAGTACGAATTCATACGTTGGTGGAGATTTATCATTGGTTCTTGGGAAGAAGTGCATTCTATTGGCTACTCCATTTTTGGATTTGATGAGAAACAACAAAAAGGGTACAATTGATGGATAAAAATGGGCTGGGGGTGGGGGAATTTTGGAATTAGAATTCAAAATTCCTTCTTTCGAATTTTTAAAATGCCCCAACCCTTTCTTCTATATAAAGAATCCTGGGGCCACTGTTCTAGTGGTCTTCTTTATCTTCTGAAAGGGGATTTTCTCATTTTAGGCTCTTAGAAAAAAAATAACAATTAATTAGTCAAAAATGGGGGGAGGTTCGAAAAGGGAAGGATTTTCTTTGGCGTCATTTTTATGGTTTGAATTTTTGAGGTCTGAGAGAAAGTTCAAAGTTTAGGTCAAAGATTTGGAGGTTTTGACAAAATCTAAAGGAGAAATTTTTAGGCTGGTTTGAAAGGCTGGTTCAAAAATTGGGGGAAGGGGATTCTTCTTTTGGGGATACTATTTCCAAAGCTAGGTGTGAATTTTGGGATATTCTGAAAGTAAAAGTTTATTTCGCAAAAATTCTCTTGTTCATTCTTTTCTGGGAAGCTAGTCGATTAATTGGGAATTCCCGAGTTGGCAATATTAGCTCCCCATGGTGACAATTTTACTGATATCTCGAGTCCTATTTTGCTGCCCAACATCTGGTAAGTCTTCGATTCTCTTTTATTTTTACTGTCATGATAAAATCGTGGTAGTCGTAGTATGATTTCAATTATTGCATTGTATGCTGGGATTATATGCTATAGGAACTGTAGAAGGCTATAGTATTTTCAATTTGGCGTTTTCTTAAAGAAACTTTTATTATTAGTTTGTTTTACTTGTGGTTTCGCGAGTTTCTGTTTTTCTCTATGTAAACTTGTTTAATATATCGTCTGTGCGAATTATGGTTTTATTTGAAAGGTTGTTCTTTTATACATATACATTTCATTTGATCTAAATATGGAATTAAGCCTTAATTGACAACATTCATTAGTATCTTGAGGGAAATTTGTTGATTGATTTTGTGTAAATTAGAGAATAACTTAATGCCTCGAATAATATTATACCAATTATTAGTCGTTCATCAAGACAATTTCTTTTGTTACGTGTTTTACAACAAAATCGGGAGTTTTAAATAGAAAGGAATATGACATGTTATGAGTTATACATATATCTTCCTGAGTTATGTGTGTTATTTTCTTTACTAAAGTATGACGGATATTTTGGCTTCTGGAATATGAGGACATTAGGTAATTGACCCAGAATGTCTCTTAAATGTTATGAGTAGAATGGCTGTTCTTTTACAACAAAAGAAGTTTTCCTTCACCAATTCTATTAGTAGTATTGTGCCAAAAAAAGAAGAAGCATTTTCAGTAGCCACAAATCAAATCCTCCTCTCATTCCTCCATTTGATTTTAAATATTGCAAGTATAAGCTTACTATTTCAACTTAGAGGATTTGACTTGTTGTGTTAGTATGAGAATTATCTGGTTAAGTATTGGGTTCACTACTTTTAATTGAAGGCTTCCTATGATTTTTTTTTCTTTCTTTCTCATAGTATTATCAAACATGCTCGAATCCGTTGAATGTGTCAAGTTCTTAGACATATTTCATTTTGACTTACCAAGTGCATGAATGTAATGCCAAACACGGGTCTTTATTCGGGGACCAAATTAATTTCTCCCAAATAAGTATTCCCTTTGCTTTTAGTTGGTCTCATTAAATTTGAGTTTACTGTATTTCATATGCTTAATTGATTAGTCCAAGTTAGAAAGTTTTTTTTTTCAAATATGCTTTCTTTCGTTTCCTTTTTATTTTCTAGAAATATCTTACTAGTTGAAGTTCGAAATCCGCATTTAAATTGCATATGGCCTTTCTTTGATGAATTAATCTAAACATGTCTTGTATTTCCAATAGTTTCCGATTGTTTATCAGGATTCATATCACGTTGCCTCTTTAGTTAACCATGTATTAATTTTTTCCACATTGCTTATCATGCTTTGATTGACCATATATTAACTGCCTTTAGTTTTCCCACTTCGGATGATCAAGTATTGACTTACTTCCTTTTCCTTTTCTTTTTTTTTCTTTTGGTGGACATGTATTAATATTCTTTATTTTTCTTGTTTCGCATGAGACCACCTTGGAGTCCAAACGGACTTTTTCACCTTGCATTTTATAATGAGCCATTAAGGCCCTTCTCATCAAGTCAAGTCCGAAAGAAAAATCTAAAGTCGGCTACATGGCATTTGGATATGAAGAGCCAAAACAAACAAATGGGTTAAAATCCCATCGTTGAAGCATTCAAGAGACTTAAAAGTCTTGGTTTCCATTTTATTTATTCTCTTAGTGTTGTTTTCTTTATTTATTTTATTTATTCATTTAGGCCTCGAAGCCAAAAATGTACCTAATACAGATGTAGCGATACTCGAGCTGAAAGCTGGAAAACTAGATTAGGACAGGGTCGACGGTTTTGGCTTAAAAGCCTAAATCATTACTCTTCCTCTTTCCCTTTTTCCTTTTGCTTATCTGTTTTACGTGTTTCTTACGAATCTAGTTAATTCCCCTAACTTAGTCGCTAAAATATTGATTTTTCAAAAACTTTTCATAATTAACTATTTTTCAACAAATTAATCTTTTTTGAAGTCAATCAAAAGACATTTTCAAACAGTCCGGATAATCGCAAGTTAGCGGACGTTTTAGGTGCCTAACACCTTCCTAAAACGTCAATAAGAACCACTTACTCAGAATCTTCAAAACTTGAGCGATTAGTGTTTTTTGGATCGTTTAAAGTGTTTAATATTTCTTAATTCCATTTCAAAATTAATTGGCGACTCTATCTTCAAAGAGTCAAAATTTCTCCGCAAAACAGAAATGGCGACTCTGCTGGGGATCTTACTAGGTTCTAACCAAATGTTTTATTTCATCATTGATTAACTGTTTATGTGTTTCAATTATGTGAAGTTTAATTATCGCATCTCATGGCATTTTCTGCATCTTATAAACTATTTTGGGGTTTCGTGGATGTCCCGGCCCTTGTTATTCAATTCGAAAATGTGTTGGAAATACGAACAGCTTATCAGCACGTGAGTCATATGACGTTGTTAGTATTTTCAAAATCAAGTTGTTCGCTTGAGAACCAGTGTCCAAACCCACTCTAGACAACGAGGATAGAGCAAAACCAAAACCCTATTTTAGGCATGTGCCTAGGATGACCCAATATCCTAGCGGGGTATTTGGGCCCATTAGAAACCCTGCCCTATGTCTATTTGACCCCGAGTCAATCACAGATGAACCATGCTTATGTGTTGAAGAAATATATTCTTGTCTAAATTCAATCCATTATCCTTTGAGGTTGGGGAAAGGCTCATTTTGTCTTCTTTTATGTATATATGGCTCAATTGCATTCTCGTGAAAAGTTCAATATGGTCACCAAACCTGAAGATTACCTAAAATTATGATGGGATTACATGGGTACAAAAAAGAGAAAGATTGTTAGAACACACATTGGGCATCTTCCTTCTTTGGTCGACATAGACGCTTGGCCCGAAATGATCCATGTGCTAATAACTTTTTCGGAAGATCAGAACATAGTATTTCGCTTTGGGGATGTTGAATTGACCCCCACCATTGAAGAGGTATTGATTTTCTATGAGAGTACGGAAATATATTTTAAGAGAAAGGAGACACCGGATAAGAATATTTTAGTCCCGAATGTGTGGGATTGTTAAAAGATCAAGGAAGCATTTTTAACTGATGACGACACCTGGCTAGGAAAACGGGATGGAGCAAATATCACTTTTCGTGAGTTGTACCGTCGGTTTGGAAGATTCAACTCTTTTCACAAATTTTGGCATAAATTGGAGTCGGAAGCAAAATGGAAGGAAACGAGAGCTTTTGCATTCGCGGCAGGCCTACTTGGAACCATGGTGTTCCCGTGGAGAAAATGGAATAATTCATCCGAGGGTTGTCACAGTGACCCACTCTTCTTTGGAATGGAATACAATTCTAAAAAAGTATTCCACAACTTAGCCCCCATGATTTTCATTGACATATATCACGCTTTGGGAAAATGTCAAGTCGAGAATCGTTTCTTTCAAGGCTGCAACCTTATATTACAATGGTGGATGATGATGAATTTGGTGAAAAATCTTAGAACGACACAACCTGATCACAAAACAAGGAGAAATCTAATAGAATCGCACGACATGTGGTTATTTTTACACAAGTTCAAAAGGGGAGCATCCCACGAATTTTGGTTTAAGACTCTTGGAGATTTAAGGGATGGCGATGTCCAATGGTCCCTTAACAATCTTCGTTAAGGGAAATACATTATTCGAGGGGGGAATGGCCTTTTTTAGTGCTCCCGAGTCTCAGGAGGACCCGCCCCTACAATCCTAGCAGAGTTCTTAGGCAATTCGAGATCAAGAAGGAGACGCCTCAAATAGATTCTATGATCAGATTCTTTACGGAATATGATGAAAGTAAGCCCTCACTCAAAGACTATATGATAAATGGATGGAGAAGGAAAAAGTGGGTAAAATTCTCTTTCTGTATAGGGTATGAACCTGAAGTTAGCGACACTTACAAGGAGTGGTTGAAAAAGAGCGTAGCCAGAGCATTGAATCCGGGACCAAATGTGCTCACTCGGGTTGTGGATGTAGAATTCGAGCATCAAATTCGGCTTCACAGGCTACAAGATGAGTTCCAGAAAAGTGAAATTGCGTACTGGTAGATGCACATGGAAGACGCTTTTACCATACATATATTTAGGGAAGAGTTGAAAAGAGCTAGGCAAGACGCTGATGATGCCAGACAATGCCTAATCGATTTGGACGATAGCATGGCCTCCCAACTCAACAGCATAGGAGAAATGGCTTACGACTGAAAGGCACAATTATGCGGGAGTCACCTTATCATCAATAGGTATCAAATATCACATGAGGTAAACAAGGAAAAGAAGGCAAAAATAGACGAAGAAGCCTATAGTAGCTAGCTTTTCTATTCTCCCCTGCGCAGGAACTTATCTTCTTTTATGTTATTCCCCTTTTCCCTAAAAATTGTATCCCTATTTCGTTATCTTTTGTAGGCATTTATGCCTTTTTTGTGTCTATATGAGTTGGGGGTTAATGGTTTGACTTTGAGGAAGCATATATTTTCTTCAAAGCACAGAAAATCCCATCCTCGGACCATCATTCAAAAATGACAGGAAATGACAAAGAAAGCACACTGGCTATCTGGGATAATGTGATAGCAGAATAGAATGAGATGATTGCAAAACTTGCAAAAAAGTTAGAATTGTGTCAGGAGGAAATAAATCACACTCGAGAATTAGCTAACTTGGCCATCACCATTAATGCCCCTGCTCTGGGGGGACACGGGATTCCACTCCAAATCCCTCCCTTCAGTACCCCTATTCTTGGGGACCAACCAACTAACGTATCATCCGCCTCTGCTCCTCCATTTGCCCAAACCACTAATCGTGAAAATAATCCAGACGCCTACCATCCACAAAATCCATCCACAACCCCACAGAACCAGTCTTCGAATCCATTCCCAAATCCTTAAAACACATTCTCAAATCAACAAACCACATTCCCAAATCCACAAGATTTACTCCCAAATCCACAAAATACGGCAAACCTACCTTCGAATCCACCAAATTTATTTCCAAATCTGCAAAATCCCAGTCATATTCTGCCAAAATACTTACAAGGCCCACATAACCTTCTCAATTTCCAAAACGTTCTCCCCTCTTACAAACCAAATTCCTTCTTTCCAAATCCCCCTCAAGCCATCATATTCTCTGATATTTATAAACCCCTTTCTAACCACAAGATGGACCATTATGAGGAAAAAAGAAGAAATAGAGGGCCCAGCATGAAAGGAATTTACTAGCCATGTAAGAAGAGATCATGAGGATCAAAGATTCTCACGGGGCCAAGGACCGCGACGGTTTGGGGTATGATGATTTATGTGTTCACCCAGGAGTAGACATACAAGAAGGATACAAGGTCCCTAAGTTTGAGATGTTTGACGGTACCTAAAATCTAATAGCCTATCTAAGAAGATACTGCGAGCAACTAGAAGGGATAGGGAAAAATGAGGCATTGTTAATGCGCCTATTCAGTTGAAGTTTGAATGGTGAAGCCTTGGAGTGGTTCATGTCTCAGGAGCCAAAAAGGTGGACTGGTTGGAAGACATTGGCCAAGAGTTTACTTAACCGGTTTGCATTCAACATCGAAATAGTCCGTGATCGGTATTCACTAGATTGGATTAAATGAAAGAGTGTTGAGAGTTTTTGAGATTATGCTTTTCGTCGGAGGAAAGAAGCTGCCAAAGTGCAGCCCCCCATGTCCGAGAAGGAAATAGTATCCGTGTTCTCTCGTGCGCAAGAAGGAGAATATTATACCAGGATGGTGTCCGCTATCAGAGTAACCTTTGCAGATTTCGTAAAAATAGGAGAATCATTAGAGGAAGGTATTAAGACAGGAAAAATTGCCAAATCCCCGACATCATCTGGAATTGCCATGTTTTCTAAGAATAAGAAGGAAGAGGTAGGTGGGGTTTCTGCCAATTCTGTTACAAAATTGAAATAGCGATTCAACTCTAGAAATGTTTTACCTTCCCCGCCATCACCTGACCTTCCGCACGCATTCTACGTCCACCTCCAATACCAAACTCCACTCCCAAACATCCATCTATCATACCAAGATCCACAGTCAAATATCTTTCCCCAATACCCAGTTCCACCTCATAATTATAAGTCATACTTCTAAAGTACTCCCCCAAATAGCCGAACAAATTTCCGAACACCTCCAAATTACCACCAAGTACCCCCTCCTACAAACCTAAGACCGTATAACCCCCAGCATCCAAACCACAAAAAGAAACCTCCCTGAAACTTCACCTCACTAGATGAAAGTCGCACCCAATTATTTGAAAGATTGAAGAATACTGGTCATTTGCAACCAGTACAACCAAAGCCTATCAATCCTAGCTCCCGATTTTATCACCCTGATCAAAATTGTGCCTATCATTCAGGGGCAGCAGGGCATAGTACTGAGGACTGTCTTATCTTGAAACACTGAATCTAAGATCTAATTAATTTAAATGTCATCACACTCCAGACACCTACTCCAAATGATAGCAGTAATCCACAGCCCAAGCATGGGGGATCTACACTTAACACGATTGAAACAGAAGGAGAATGGGCTTCTGGCAAGACCATTACTCAGGTAAACTCCGAAAATCAAAAAAGGGCGGAAGAGATAGGAAAGATAGAGAAAGTTGTAGCTGCCTTAAGTATCAGCAAGAAAGTCCCATTTATAGTGATGACTGCACCGACTCAAGTGTATGCTCCCCCTCAAAATAAGGAATTTATTATGCTAACCGCCACTTTCCAGGGGATGACGCGATTAGTATAATGTTACATCCCTGAGAAATTGACCAACAAGAAAGATTCACAGAAAAGGCCAATCACTGAAGGAAAGGATAAGGAATTTTGGAGGCATATGCAACCAAAGGATTACTTAATTGTCAAACACTTGGAGAAAATGCCAGCCCAAATCTCTGTCTTGGCAGTATTATTGAGCTCGCAACACCACCGACAGGCTCTGTCTAAGGTCTTGGAAGAAACGTATGTTCCCACTGAAATGAGCGTTGAGAATTTGGCTACGATGATAGGGAACGTTGTGGGGAACCATCACATATCATTCAGTGATGAAGAGTTGCCGTTTGAAGAAACAATATACAATAAAGACATGCATGTCACCGTCATTTGTCAATATTATGCAATTAATCAGGTATTAATAGACGACGGATCTGGTGTGAATATTTGTCCCTTCTCCACGCTGGTCAAAATGGGCTATGATCTGGGGAAAATTTGTCAAAGCCACATAAATGTGAGAGCATTCGATGGAAGGCAGAGAGATACCATAGGAGAGATTAATCTGCACATCCAAATGGGACCTGCTGAGTTTAAGACTAAGTTTTATATTACGGATATCCATCCTAGCTAGAACCTACTTTTGGGAAGACCATGGATACATGGGGCAAAAACAATTTCATCACCCCTTCATCAATTATTTAAGTTTATTTGGAAAGATCATAAAGTAGTCATCCAAGGGGAAGGACGTCGAGCAGAACGTCCCAATGGTTATGTGTCGGTGATTGAAGATGTTCCAAAAGGTAGTAGTTTCTATACAGTGGAAATTGTAAACACTGTGGAAAGAGATTCGACAACCAAAATATCAATGCCTTCTGTCTACAAAATGATTATAACTGTGATGTTAAGAAATGTGTTCAAACCTGTTCGAGGATTAGGCAAGAATTTACAAGGAATTATCGAGCCTATTGTGATCCCAAAGAGAATATCTAAGAATGGGTTAGGGTATCAGCCTACCAAAAAAGATAGGGTTGAGGATGAGCTAGAAAAAAGTCTGTTTAGACCCTTGCCACTCCTGTTCCAATCATTTACCATACGAGAGATGTCAGATGATGATGGTCTTGGGGATGGGATAGCAGATTTGTTTGAAGGATGCAATGTTGTACGAGAACATTTCCCAGAGTCCAGCGGGGTGAAGTAGATTGTGCCAGGGGAGGCTTTGCAAAATTAGACCTCTACTATACTCATAACCCGTTGCCCATCGTGGTAGATGAAAGGGCAATTACTAATATTTTTGAAATCAGTGATGATCCGAAGGAGGCCCCACGATCCACCTTTTAATCTTAAAACTTTATTTTCATATCTTACTGCTTTTGAAAAAGGCAGGGGAATGTATTTGTGCAAGTCACAAGTCATGGTGTGGTAATTATTTCTCAAATGTCAATGAAAAGGCCTTCATTTATTTGGAAAACTATATTAGTTCTAAAACGCTTCTATTCATATGTATTGTTATTTTCTTTTCATCTAACTTAGTTTGTTTATCCGTTACAGTAACAGAAGCTTAAAACCTCCCAATGTTGTGTCATGTGAAAGCCTGAACGAACAAAATGAAGGGGACAATGATGGTTGGAAGGACGATGACGAGGAACAGTTAGTTGAAGATATAGAGGAATTTGAGAATCGTAAAATATCCAATCTGGAAGAAACTGAAACAGTCAACATGGGAGATCACGATGAAATCCAAGAGACCAGTATCAGTGTCCACTTCGCAGTGCCACAAAGGAAAGAGCTCATCCACCTATTGCGAGAGTATATCGACGTATTTTGTTGGTCCTATGATGATATGCCAGGGTTGAGCACCAGCATTGTGTCACATAAATTATCGATAAATTCTGAGTTTGATCCAGTCAAGCAAAAAATGAGAAAATTCAATCCAGATTTAAGTCTAAAGATCAAAGAAGAAGTGACAAAACAAATCCAGTCTAAGGTTATCAAGGTCACAAAATATTCAACATGGTTGGCCAACATCATCCCTGTGCCAAAGAAGGACGGCAAGATTCGAATTTGTGTTGACTATAGAGACTTAAACAGAGTTAGTGCTAAAGATAATTTTCCGTTGCCCGACATCCACATTCTCATCGATAAATATGCAAAACATGCAATGCAGTCATTCATTGAATGTTTCGCCAGCTATCATCAAATACTGATGGATGAGGAAGATGCAGAAAAAATGGCTTTTATTATGCCCTGGGGTGTTTATCATTATAGGGTAATGCTGTTTGGTCTCAAGAACAAAGGTACCACATATATGAGGTCCATGACGATGATTTACCATGATATGATCCATAAGGAGATTGAGGTGTATGTGGATGATATAATTATCAAATCCCACGGGAGTTTGGATCATCTAACTTATCTAGAAAACTTCTTCAACAGATTAAGAAGGTACAGTTTGAAGTTAAATCCTGCTACGTGTGCTTTTGGTGTGCTATCAGGGAAATTACTAGGGTTCATAGTCAGCAGAAGGTGGATCGAGCTAGAACCATCCAAAATCAAGAAAATTCAAGACTTGCCACCGCCGAGGACCAAGAAAGAAGTTATAAGTTTCCTGGGTTGTCTGAATTATATTAGTAGATTCATCGCTCAATCAACAGTCATATACGAGTCAATTCTCAAGATATTGAAGAAAAGTGTACTGAATGAGTGGACAGAAGAATGTTAGAGAGCTTTTGATTAAATCAAGGAATACTTATCTGCATCACCGGTTTTGGTCCCACCGAGAGAAGGAATTCCATTATTGCTTTACCTTTCAGTCTTAGAAAATGATTTCGGATGCATCCTCGAGTAACATGATGAGACCGTCCGGAAAGAGAAAGCTATTTGCTACTTGAGTAAAAAGTTCACACCATATGAAGCCCATTACACTCTTATTGAAAGGATATGTTGTGCTTTGACTTGGGTGACACAAAAGTTGAGGCATTATCTATCATCCTACACAACTTACCTCATCTCAAGAATGGATCCATTCAAGTATATATTCCCGAAGTCCATACCAACAGGAAAGCTAGCCAAGTGGCAAATGTTGCTGAGTGAGTCTCACATTTGTGTATGTAACCTAAAAAGCAATCAAGGGGCAAGCCTTAGCAGATCATTTGGCTGAAAACCATGTTGATGAGGAATACGAGCCACTTCAGACATACTTTCCAGATGAGGAATAAGATATCACGAAAATCTACCCCGGATGGAGGCTATTTTTTTATGGGGCGGTCAACTTCAAAGGTTCAGGAATTGGAGCAGTTTTGTTGTCAGAAATGGGCCAGCATTATACGGTAACTGCTAAGTTACGTTTTACATACACCAAAAACATGGTTGAATATGAAGATTGCATCCTGGGCTCAAATTGGCACTTGATATGGGTGTTTGTGAATTGCTAGCCATCGGAGATTCAGATTTGCTGATTCACCAGGTACGGGGAGAATGGACGGTAAAAAACTCAAAGATTACTCCTTATGTGGAGCTGGTGCAAGAATTATGCGGAAGATTCAAGGATGTTGCTTTCAGACGTATCCCACGGACACAAAACAAGTTCGCTAACACTTTGTCCATGATATCTTACATGATTCAGCATCCATATCAGAGTTACATCGATCCTTTGGAAATAAGCCTGAAGGAGCAACCCGCGCATTGCATATACTTGGAAGAGGAGCCTTATGGAATGTTTGGTACTATGACATTAAGAGGTATTTGGAATCTGGAATATATCCTGAAGAGGATAGTAACAACAAAAATAAGACAATCCGGCGTTTGGCAAAGAATTAGTTTCCAAGTAGAGAAATTCTTTTATTGATGACTCCTTATTTGGGATTCCTAAGATGCGGCGATGCGGTGATGCGGCGGAAGCCAATAAGTTGATAAATGAGGTACACACTGGTGTTTATAGGCCCCACATGAATGGGTTTTTCCTTTCCAGAAAGATCTTGAGAACCGGTTACTTTTGGATGACTATGGAAAATGATTGTAGTAAGTTTGTTCAGAGATGTCCAAAATGTCAAATACACAGAGACCTGATTCGAATGCCACCACACGAGCTTCATGCAATGAATTCTCCTTGGCCTTTCGTAGCTTGGGTCATGGATGTCATCTGACCAATAGAGCCATTAGCATCGAATCGGCATAGATTTATTTTGATTGCCATGGATTATTTCACTAAGTGGGTCAAAGCTACTTCGTACAAAGTCGTCACTAAGAAATTATTTGCAAATTTTATCAGGAATAACTTGATTGGATGATTCGGAGTGCCGGAATCGATTATTACTAATAATAGGGCAAACCTGAATAGTCACTTGATGAAATAAATTTGTGATCAGTTCAAGATTATGCATCACAACTCGACAGCGTACCGTCCCCAAATGAATGGAGCCGTAGAAGCTGCTATGAAGAATATCAAGAAGATCTTGAGAAAGATGGTCGAAAATGATAGATCATGGCATGAGATGTTACCTTACGCCTTGCTAGGGTATCAAACAACAGTTCAAACCTCCACAGGAGCAACTCCCTATTCACTACTTTACGAGAATAAAGTTGTGATACCCGCTGAGGTCGAAATACCTTCCTTAAGGATTATTCAGGAAGCTGGACTGAGTAACAAAGAATGGGTCCATGCTCGCTAGGAACAATTCATGTTAATTGACGAAAAGAGAATGGTCGTTGTATGCCATGGTCAGCTGTATCAACACAGGATGGTTCGCGCCTTTAACAACAATGTAAGAACTCGAGAATTTAAAGTGGGGAAACTGGTTCTCAAATGAATATTCCCTCACTAAGAGGAGTACAAGGGCAAGTTCACTCCAAACTGGCAAGGGCCATACATAGTTCGCAAGGTGCTATCTGGAGGAGATCTAATTTTGTCTGAGATGGATGGCATAGAGTTGACCAAACCAATCAATTCTGATGTGGTAAAGAGATATTATGTTTGAATGACGTTCTAGTTTTAGTGTTTTCTTAGTTTGTTTGTAATAACGTTGTTTGCTAGTGTGTAACTACCTAGAATTCTTTTCTCTTATGTATGAACTACGTTATGACCTGAATTCCCAATAAAAGGGATACGTAGGTGGCCTAGGTCGGCTTTGGTCAACCCATTAGATTTTTTATA
Source organism: Capsicum annuum (assembly GCF_002878395.1). Taxonomy (NCBI): domain Eukaryota; kingdom Viridiplantae; phylum Streptophyta; class Magnoliopsida; order Solanales; family Solanaceae; genus Capsicum; species Capsicum annuum. The sequence continues at coordinate 195,529,593 of NC_061121.1, forward strand.
TATATCCCCAGCGTAGTCCTGAACTACGTTTGACCTGATTCCTGCTTCAACGGGATACGTAGGCACCCTAACGGGTCGGTCATATAACCCCAGGAAATGGAAATTGGGGAAGAATTTTCAAGAAAAAATCTCAAAAATTCTGAAGAGAAGATCGACATCCAGCAAAGAGAATGAAGATCAGTAAAGACTTTAGATCCACTCGAATTGGTATTATCTCAAACAACTTTAAACTAAGGCAGAAATATTGAGGAAGACCTCAAAATTTCCACCAAATGCCGGAACATATTCCAAATTCCCCAGCACCAGATGTTAAAGCTTTGGAAGCCACCAACTATAATAAAGTCTGGGTAGACTCCTTTTTTGGCTATGATGGAACTACTTGAAGAAACCCTCCAACAATGATCATGAGTTTTGGAAACCATCCATCGAATATAGTCAAAACCAGGAGGAGGACGTTCCTTAAGCTAGTACATGACATGACTAGTAGAGATTTTCCAAAGTTTTATAAAAGTTTTGGAAATTATTTTCAAAAATTTAAGTCTATTTTCAAAAATCTTACGGCTCACTTATTTAGTACTTGCCTAGACATCATTTGGGATGGAGTGTCAGGGTGGAAGTCCCAACATGATGGATTGCCCAAAAGATGGCAAAGAGCAAATCGAGATCGAAGAAGGTCAACATGGAGTAATTTCATTCAAACTAATCATTTTTCTATGGATGCAGGGATCAATACACAAAAATGAGAGTCTCTTTCAAAAATCCCCAAGCAAATTGGGAGTCACAACAGATCATTAATGCCCAAGAATGGTATTTTAGGGTAGCCCTAAAAATGGGTTAACAGCTATTTATTGAGGACCTTTTGATTTGTCTATCTCATTTCTTGAGATCACAGGTGACAAACAAAAGTGCCTAGTCTTCTTTAGGAATATTATATTTAGAAGTTTCCTAAAAATAGTCGCTAGTAAAAGCAACTTTGTGTCTACTAATCATCTACCTTGAGTACAAGTACATGTAGAAAGCAGGACACTGAAAAATAAAGCTAGGTAAACTTATTTTGTCATTGCCACAATGGTCATTGCATATCATTGTCACAAAGGCTACCACATATCATTGCCGCAGAGGCCATTACATATCTATTGACGCGGTAGACACAAAGCTGGCATCGAGAATATCATCAGCATTACATATTAGTTGACGCGCTAGACACAAAGCTGGCATCAAGGATATCACCAACATTACATATCTGTTGATGCGCTAGACACAATGCTGGCGTCAAGGATATCATCAGCATTCAATATTTGTTGACGCGTTAGACACAACGCTGGCATTGAGGATATCATCAGCATTCAATATCTGTTGACGCACTAAACACAACACTGGCATCAAGGATATCATCATCATTTAATATCTATCAACATGGTAGACACAACTCTGGCGTAGAGGATATCATCAGCATCCAATTTATCTATTGACACGCTAAACACAACACTGGCATGGAGGATATCATCAGTATCCAATATATCTGTCGACACGCTAGACGTAATGTTGGCATAAAGGATATCATCAGCATCCAATATATCTTCAACACTCTAGACACAATGCTAGCATCGAGGATATCATTAGCATTCAATATATGTGTCGACACGCTAGATACAACACTGGCGTCGAGGTTATCATCAGCATTAAATATATCTGTTGACATGTAAGACACAATGCCGGCATCGAGGATATCATCATCTTTTTATGAATCAGCATCTGAATAAATTAAGAGCACACGATTTAGAGGGACGCCTTCAGGTCGCTATCTAAGGATGAATGATATATAAGATTTCCTAGCAATTGACAATTTGAAGGTCATCTATAAGTCATATTATTTGAAATAAGATAGCGTGTAAGATCACCTATGACTTGATAGCCTATAGGTCATCCGTAAGCCACAATAACATCCTAACCAGATAGTGTGCAAGATCGCCCAATATTTGATAGTTCAAAGGTTATCCATAAGTTGCAACTAAAACCTTACCGGAGGATATGCAAGATTATCAAATTGATACGTCTAAGGGTTCTCTATAAGCCGCATCTTATCCAAGATCCAGTATATGCAGGATTACCCAAAGACGATCAATTTGAGGGATTATCTATAAGTCATATTGTATCCAAGGTCGGATGATGTGCAGGAACACCTGAAAGCCAGCGATTGGAGGGATATCTGTAAGTCATCTCTTATCCAAAGTCGGACGATATGCAGGATTACCTAAAAGCTAGAAATCCAAAGGATATCTGTAAGTCGCCTCATATCCAACATCAAATAATGCGCAAGAACATCTGAATATTGACAATTTAGGGAAAATTTATAAATTGATCATCAACTACAACCAGAGAGGTTATCATGCCACATACAACAAGTGATATATGTAACCAAAAGGGCCACCCCACTTTGAAAACATATTCGCTCGACAGATGAGCTAATTATACAACAACCAAGGAGGCTGTTGTATCTATTATTGCAAGTTATTTCCTATCAAATAGGTACAATAAAGGATGACTTTGCTTGTCAGGCTACAACTCACGTGGAGATATGGTAAAAGAATACTTACCTCTTTTGTAAATTATGTTTGACACTAACACTTTTTGTCTGAAGCATTGTCGAGAGCATCCAAGAGAATGGAAATCTCAAATCAAAACCACAAGTGCGGAAGACTCCAAAAAGGACGCAGCATAACATGGAACTCTTTCTCTGCAGCAAAATGAGACATAGTCTGGAGAGGGATGTCAAACTCTCTAGATACGAGCTAAATAATGATCACCACCACCATTTAACCACGCTTCTATTAGAAGGCATGTGGGTATTTTTCGGATATTCTGGTCTCACCTTTACCTCTGGGATGTTTGTTATCTCATATTGAGGGGTACTTTCTTTTTCTTTCAAATTCGGGTGGCAACACAGATAGAGTTTTGGAAATTATGCTTACGTAAGTTCTCACCTATGGATGTGAAGAGCTCCACGTTCATATTTAAGAGGTTAAAAGCCTCTTTTCTGCAACTCAATTAACTTATCACTCATCTCGAGATAAAGATTATCTAAAATAAAAGAGTATCTTTTCTACCGATTGAGTTGAACTACAAGCAGTCTGATTTCTTGGGGATATGTAGGCTGGAATCTATGTAGAAAACTCGACTGCATTCCAATCTCCCCCCAAATCCCTTTATTTCCCAGCTTTCCGATTTAACCGAAGCACTCTAAAACTATGATAGTTGGTGTATTTTCTTGAAAATCATGCTTAAAATCAAGAGTTATGAACTACAAGTGACTTTAATTCTCATGAAACCTGAGATATGTAGGAAGCCTGATACCGAGGTTTGGCCATAACACCATGAAACTCGTGCGGCAAACCAATCTCTCTTAGATACAAATTTGTGGTCGAACGAAAATTAGGAACGTCAACCTCCCTTTGCCCAGGATTACTTGCATCGATCCTACCCAAAAATCAAGAGTTTTGCTTCCCAACATCTAGTTAGTCTTCGATTCTCTTTTCTTTTTACTGTCATGATGCAATCATTGTAGTCGTAGTATGATTTCAATTATTGGTTTGTATACTGGGATTATGTGTTGTAGGAGCCGTAGAAGGCTATAGTATTTTCAATTTGGCGTTTGCTTAAAGAAACTTTTCTTATTAGTTTGTTTTACTTGTGGTTTCACGAATTTCTCTTTTTTCTCTATGTAAACTTTTTTAATACATCATTTGTGTGAATTATGGTTTTATTAGAAAGGTTGTTCTTTTATATGTATACATTTCGTTTGATTTGAATATGGAATTAAGCCTTAATTGACAACATTCATTAGTATCTTGAGGGAAATTTATTGACTGATTTTGTGTAAATGAGAAAATGACTTGATCCCTCAAATAATGTTGTACTAATTCGTAGTTGTTCATCAAGACAATTTTTTTTGTTACGTGTTTTACAATGAAATCGGGAGTTTTAAATAGAAAGGTATATGGCATGTAATGAGTTATACATATATCTTCGTGAGTTATGTGTGTTATTCTCTTTACTAATGTATGATGGATATTTTGGCTTCTGGAATATGAGCATATTAGGTAATTGACCCGGAATGTCACTTAAATGTTATGAGTAGAATGACTATTCTTTTATAACAAAAGAAGTTTTCCTTCAACAATTCTATTAGTAGTATTGTGCCAAAACAAAAAAAAAAGCATTTTCAGTAGCAACAAATCAACTCCTCTCAGTCCTCCATTTGATTTTAAATATTGCAAGTATAAGCTTACTATTTCAACTTGGAGGATTTGACTTGTTGTATTAGTATGAGAATTGTTAAGTTTTGGGTTCACTACTTTTAATTTAAGGCTTTCCTATGATATTTTTTTTTTTTTTTATTTTGTCGCATCATATTATGAAACATGCTCGAATCCGTTGAATGTGTCAAGTCCTTCTACGTATTTTATTTTTACTTACCTAGTGCATGAATGTACTGCCAAGCATGGGTCTTTATTCAGGGACCAAATTAATTTCACCCAAATATCCATTCCCTTTGCTTTTAGTTGGTCTCATTGAATTTGAGTTTACTGTATTTCATATGCTTAATTTATTAATTCAAGTTAGAAGTTTTTTTTTTTTCAAATATTCTTTCTTTCATTTCGTTTTTCTTTTCTAGAAATATCTTATTAGCTGAAGTGCGAAATCTACATTTAATTTGCCATTGGTCTTTCTTTGATGAATTAATCTAAACATGTCTTGTATTTCCAATAGTTTCCGATTGTTTATCAGGATTCATATCACGTTGCATCTTTAGTTAACCATGTATTAATTTTCTCAACATTGTTTTTCATGCTTTGATTGACCATGTATTAACTGCCTTTAGTTTTCCCACTTCGGATGATCAAGTATTGACTTAGTTCCTTTTCCTTTTCTTTTTTTTTCTTTTGGTGGACATGTATTAATATTCTTTATTTTTCTTGTTTCGCATGAGACAACCTTGGAGTCCAAACGGACTTTTTCACCTTGCATTTTATAATGGCCATTAAGGCCCTTCTCATCAAGTCATGTCCGAAAGAAAAATCTAAAGTCGGCTCCATGGCATTTGGATATGAAGAGCCGAAGGAAAAGAATCGGTTAAAATCCCATCGTTGAAGCGTTCAAGAGACTTAAAAGTCTTGGTTACCATTTTATTTATTCTCTTACTGTTGGTTTCTTTATTTATTTAGTTATTTATTTTATTTATTCATTTAGGCCTCGAAGACAAAATTGTACTTAATACAGGTGGAGCGATACTCGATCCGAAAGCTTGAAAACTAGATAAGGACAGGGTCGACGGTTTGGGCTTAAAATCCTAAATCATCACTCTTCCTATTTCCCTTTTTCCTTTTTCTTGTTTGTTTTATGTGTTTCTTACGAATCTAGTTGATTCCACTAACTAAGTTGCTAAAATATTGATTTTGCAAAACCTTTTCGTAATTAACTACTTTTCAACAAATTAATCTTTTTTGAATTCTATCAAAAGACGTTTTCAAACAGTTCGGATAACCGGAAGTTAGCGGATGTTTTAGGTGCCTAACACCTTCCTAAAACATCAATAAGAACGACTTACTCAGAATCTTCAAAACTTGAGCGATTTGTCTATTTTGGATCGTTTAAAGTGTTTAAGGTTTGTTAATTCTTTTTCAAAATTAAGTGGCGACTGCATCTTCAAAGAGTCAAAATTTCTCGGCAAAAAACTTAGCTCATTTTGGAAAATAGGATAATATTTTGTGATTTTTGCACGTAAAATAGGTGAATAATGGTTTGGAAAAAACTTGGAAAAAAAGCTTCAAGAAAGATTAATTATGTGTATTATATGATTTAGCCTAAAAGTCATCAACATAGCATAATACTAGTAGGTGTACTCATAAGTAAGACAGAAACCAAAGCCAAGCAGAGAAAATAAGTAAAGGAAAGATACAACTGGAATATGCGAACCGTAAGATATGGATACAATTCTGAAGAAGCAGTCATTAAGAGAAGAAAAACTAAATCAAAAGTCAGAGATAAAGTCACAGAAGATGACAAGTCAGAAGCTCTGAGTATGACTCATAAGGATAAATAATAAATATACTAGTGTCCAAAGCTTTGAAAGATCAAGTCACAAGTGGTGATTAGTAAAGACCATGATTTGTGTGGTCATGGTACAACTCGTGAGAATGATTCATAATGAGTACAAAAACATAGAGCATTGGAATACTAAACAATGGAGAACATACGACAATCACAATATGATTTTAGGAATACTTAATGAGTGTACGACGCGAGTCGTACCTTGTGCTGACATTACTTTTCCTATTCTATTTTAATTAGGACTGTTGAGTTATTTTGAGATACTATAAATATCTTAGGGTTATTCCTTTATTAGGTTACACACCTTTACAATACTTTTACTACTTTTTACATACCTAGATAAACATGATTGTATTCTTGATATTTTTGGGTTTTTATTCAATTGAAGACTTTAGATTTTATTCATCTTATTATTGTACAATTAATTATATATTGACTCTATTGATTATCATGGGTTATTTCAACATGAACATAAGTGGATAATCTCCCTGACTAGGGTTGTGGGAACCTTGGTGGATTACTATGTAAAGAAAGTGAAAGAATTATCTATTCACTATTGTGATTGCAGGTATCTTAATCGCCTTTATATTAATTAACCTCAAAGTTACTGTAGAAGCTTTAGGATTGAGTGTAATCAATAACGTCCTCACAAAGGAGTTTGACATTATGAAAAGGGGATAAAGACAATAATTTCAGATTCACATCCATCTTATTATTCAGCCATCTCATTTAATCAACTCAAGACATAAAAAGTAAGATATGAACAAAAGTCATAGAAAAGGAGCAATAAGGCGATATCCGGAGACTCACATAAAGGATGAGATTTATCATCACATTTGCAATACGGTTGATACTACAAAGCATGTTGACTTAACATGTAGAGTAACAGAATAGGTGTTTGAACCCGAGAAATTTATGGAGTTGAAAAGCTAGGGGAAAATAGACTTCTGTTCATCTACTATTGTTTACAAACTCAAAGCATTCAAGTTCAGTTAATACTTACTATTTACTTTAAATTCCCCCATTTACTTTTCCACCCTACTTGTAGATTTTTTCCAGTTTAAGAGACTGTTCAGCGTTTTCCCTATGGGTTCGACCCTAACCTAGTTTGGGTTACTATGTTTGAAATCAACTCCAGGATACTCCTTTGGAGGTTCATTTTTGGGGAACATCAAATTTTGGCACCATGGCTAGGGAGAACGGTGTGAATTATTAATTGAAGTTGTTAAAGTTTGCTAGTTTTATTTCTTGTTTGTAATTTAGAATACGTCGGTGTAGGTCAAATACTAGTAGAAAAGGTAATCCCTTACTCCCTTTTGATCCAGATCTTGAAAGAATCATTCAAACACCAAGAAGGATGGCAAAGCAAGTTCGTGATGGTGTTTTGGCTAGGTTTTAAGTCCCTTAGATTATGCCTCCTGCCCCGTAATGATCCAAAAAATTTTGCTGATAGACAGACTGAACAATTACTAGCAGTAGTTGAAGAAGCTAAAGTGGCTGAGGAAGAATGGGTAGCTAAAGCAGCTAGGGTAGCCTAACAAGCAGCACTAGCCATGCGAAGACAAGTGGCCAAAAACTAAGGTCAAGTTGAAAGAGTTAGAGCTTCGATGATTCCTTCATTTCAGCATGGTCATCCATATAATAAATATGAGGACATGGGATATGTCAAACCTGCTGAGACAGAAGCCATCATTTTTCCTGCTCTACCCCCAGTGTTAAATTCTAGATTACTAGTGCAATGATCCAATTACTAAACTTGAAGGGTTCATTTTTGGGATCAGTAACTGATGATATGAATGTACATCTTTCTAATTTTATTGCGACCTGTACATCGTATTATATTTCATGGGTAGACTAGGAGGCATTAAGGTTAAGGTTGTTCCCATTTTAGCTGACTGAAAAAACATCACTATGGTTAGGGAAACTTCTAAGAGGTTTAATCACTACTTACATCAGTTTTGTAGACAATTTTTGAATAGATTTTTCCCTCTTACAAGAATGCTATAGTTGAAATATGAAATCTATAATTTCATAAAGCTACCTGCAGAATCCATGTATAAGACATGGTTTAGATTAATGAAAAAGTTGAGCAGCGTACCTAATCACAGAATCACATGATCCAATCTATTGGAAATCTTCTAGAAATCACTGAATGTCACTTCAAGAGAAATGGCAAATATTATTTTGGGAGGTGTATTCATGCGCCTTCAGTTACACTGCATAAGAGATGGTAGATGATATTTTGGTGAACAATTAAAGTTTGCATACTAGAGCTACTAAGCATGGTGCAAGTATATATGTTATTGGAGCAACTAATGATTATGCAGTTTGTCATGATTTTGTAGCATATGAGGTTGCACAGCTTCTGACAGCTATTGGGTTGCATACAAAATAATTTGCAATAATGGGGGCTGAGAAAGTGAATACAGTTGAGGCGTAGAGATCTACTTCTAGGACTTTTGACACTGAATCTAAACAGGAAGAAAAAAATATTATTCGATAGTTAGAGGATTTTAAACCCCAAGGGCATGAGAATCAAGGTTGGAACTATTACAATGATATATATAGAGATAGAAGTAGAGACCAAGATGGTGATTAGAGACACAAATATGACTACAAAGAGAAGAGTGAAAAATATGTACCACCAGGTAGCTGAGATACTAAGTCTAGAATAGAGGCAATATTGTCAAAACTAGTCGAAGTCCAAGAAAGTCATGAGAGCTATATTAAGGAGATTAAGGTAGACCTATCAAGGCTGAATCAGAAAGTTAAGTCACATGCTATTGCAATCAAGCAATTGGAGTGGCAGTATAGCCATAGGTTTGCCGCACTGGTTAAAAGGCAACCTGGTACTTTTCCTAGTAATATAGAGCTAAATCCAAAAAATGATGGTCATTGCCATGCCATTACCACTCGAAGTAGTAAAACCACCATAGATTCGCCTGTACTCTCTGTAGGTGAACAAAAAAGTGGTGATGATTATGTTGATGTGGAGGGTAGTAGCAAGCAAGATAAAGGAAAAGACAAGGTTGAGGAGCCTGTTTTGAAGTCCATCATGAGACCTAACCCTTTTTTTCCTCAAAGGCTGAAAAAGAAGAAAGAAGAGGGTGAGTATCAAATTTTTTTTATATTAAAGGAGCTGTCAGTCAACATTCCACTTGTAGAGGAAAAAGAGGAAATTCCAAGATTTGTAAAATTCATTAATGATCTAGTTACCAAGAAGATGTCATTCTGTTATGAGCCAACCGATAATATTCATCATTGTAGTGCTGTAGCTACTAGATTATTGGTAGAGGAAAAAGAGGATCCTACTGCTTTCACCATACATCGCATCATTGGATCTTTTAACTTAGATCGGTCATTATGTGATTTGGGAATAAGTATCAGCCTCATGCCAATAGCAGTGTTTAAGAAGTTAGGGTTTTTTTAGCTCCCATACCAATCACCATGAGACTAGTGATGGCAGATAAAATAGTGAAAAAGCCAATTGGTATTCTACATGATGTTTTGGTGAAGGTGGCTTCTTTCATCTTTCCTATTGATTTAGTGATCTTAGACTGCGAAGTGAACTTTCAAGTTCCAATTATTTTGGGAAGATCATGCTTGGCTACAAGAAAGGTGTTGATTGATTTAGAGATAGGACATCTAATGTTTTTAATCAATGATGAGTAGGTGATAATCAACATATACAAATCAATGAAGCAGCCGAATGAGTTGAGGGAGATATCTATAATTAATTTATTTGATGATGATATTGATTCATTCCATGATGTTGATGCAGTAACTACTTGGGAAGACATTTCTGATGCTATTCTTATTAAAGAAAGGACAGATAGTGAAGCCTTAACACTTGTTATTTGAAATTCAATAGTGATGGTATTGATGACTATGATAAGATGGTATGTTTACTTTATGAGAGTGGTTCCTATACTTTATGCACCAAAAAATCTTGATTGTATCTTAAAAATAGAACCACACCACCTACTCTCCCATCTATTGAGGAGCCACGCATCTTAGAGTTGAAGACCCTTTCACCTCATTGGTGAAATTAATTTTTGGGGGACAACAACACTTTATCGCTTATCATTGCAGCTAACATGATATAAACAGAAGTGAAATCATTGTTATCGGTGCTACAGAAATTCAAAAGAGCCATAGGTTTGTCCAATATAGACATTGTGGGTATTCTACCTGGTCCTTATACTCAGAAAATCCAACTTTAATCAGATTGTATACAAGGTATAAAACATTAGTATTGACTTAATCCTCTTATGTAGAAGGTCGTGAAGAAGGAGATAATCAAGTGGTTAGATTTAGGTTTAGTATATACCATTGCTGATAGCAAGTGGGTTAGTCTGGTGCAATGTGTTTCGAAGAAAGGCGGTATTACTATTATGCTTAATGTGAAGAATGAGCTAGAACCAATGAAGATAGTTACAACATGGAGAGTGTTTATGGATTATAAGAAATTCAACGCATTGACTCACAAGGACCACTTTCCCATCACTTTTATGGAACAAATATTGGATAGACTTATATGCTGAGTATGGTACTATTTCTTGATGGGTATTTCAACCAAGTCACTATTACACCCGAAAACCAAGAGAAGACAACCTTTACTTCTCCTTATAGGACCTTTGCATTTAAAGGTATGTCATTCAGGTTATATAAGACTCCAGCCATATTTTAGAGATGTATGATATCGATCTTCTCTGACAAGGTAGAAGACACCATCTAAGTATGTATGGATGATTTTTTAGTAGTTGGTGATACTCTTAAGGACTGCCTGGTTCACTTGGCAAACTCTCTATGAAGATGTGAGGAATGTAACTTGATACTTAAATGGGAAAAATGATATTTCAAGGTTAAAAAGGTATTGTGCTTGGGAAAAAGATTTCAAAAAGGGGTATAGAGGTACATAGAGCTATGAATGAAGTGATCAATAAATTACCTTTACAAATTTATGTGAAGGGTATCCGAAGCTTTTTAGTACATGCTTGAATTTACATATGATTCATCAAGGACTTCGCAAAGATTTGCAATCCTCTCTGTAGGTATCTTGAGAAAGAGATGAAGTTTTATTTTGATGAAGCATGCTTAAAGGCTTTTCAAAGTCTGAAAGAGAAGTTGATGACAACTCATATCATCGTGTCCCCTAATTGGTCCTTGAAACTTGAGATTACCTATGATGCTAGAGAAGAGGCCTTAGGTGTTGTACAAGGCTAATGAAAATATAAAATCTTGCTTCCCATCTATTATTCCAGCAAGGCACTATATCCTACTCAAAAGAACTACATAATTACTGAACAACAGTTGTTAGCAGTGTTTTCTTCCTTTGAGAAATTTTGATATTATTTGATTGGGATGAATGTAGTTGTTCACACTGATCATACAACATTGACGTATTTGATAGAAATAAAATGCAAAGCCTAGACATATTAGGTAGATCCTCTTTTTGCAAGAGTTTGATTTCAAGGCCAAGGATAGAAAAGGCTTTAAAAATCAAGTTTTTGATAATTTGTCAAGACTTGAGGAGGAAGTTATGCAAAAAGTTGAAGATAGGCTCGGGATTGATGACAGTTTTATAGATGACCAGATATTGGTAGCTTCCCAAGTAATAATTTCACGATTTACAGACTAAGCGAATCATCTAGAAAGTGATCTAGTCCTTGAAGACATTTAATTCCAACAGAGAAAGATGTTTATACATGAGATAAGGAAATTTTTTTATGATGATCCCTATTTATTCAGAATTTGTGTAGACGAAATTATTCATAGATGTATACCTAAGGTGTAGATGGTAAGTACACTTGAGACTTGTCATTCTACACCAGTTGGGGGTCATAATGGAGAAAATCGTACAACCCACAAAATCTTGCAATGTTGGTGCTATTTGCCAACAATTTACAAAGACGCACATAATTTTTCTTCATCTTTTGATCAATGTCAATGCTAAGGTAACATCTCTGGGTGCCATGAAATTTTTATGACTTTTATTTTAGAATTGGAATTTTTTGATGTATGGGGTGTGGATTTCATTGGACCTTTTGTGAGTTCTTTTGGTATGAAGTATATTCTAGTAGTTGTAGATTATGTTTATAACATTGAATTTTTCCATAGCTTTAAAGACCAAATCAAGACCACTCATGGCTGCTTCACGCACTTCAAACGAGCCTATGGGTGACCTACATTTTCTCCCATACAAAGCCTCAAATGGAGCCATGCAGATGGTAGAGTGAAAACTGTTATTGTAAGCAAACTCTATGAATAGTAAATGGTCATCCCAACTCCCCTTAAAGTCAAGAGCACACGCTCTCAACATATCTTCTAAGGTCTTGATGGTCCTTTCAACCTAACCATCTGGCTGCGGATGGAAAGAAGAACTCAAATATACTTGGGTACCAAGACCCTTCTGAAAAGCTCTCCAAAACTGCGAAGTGAATTGAGTACCCCTATCTGAAATAATGGACAAAGGAACTCCATGCAATCTGACTAATTCTCGAATGTACAATCTAGCGTAATCCTCAACAGTATAAGAAGTATGCACAGGCAAGAAGTGTACAGACTTAGTCAATCTAGCCACAACAACCCAAATGGAATCATAATGGCATCGGGAAAAAGGTAAACCAATCTAAAAATCCATGTTTATCTCTTCAGACTTCCAAGTGGGAATACCGAACTCCTTCATCATACCACCAGGTCTTTGGTGTTTGGCACATTGCAGACTTAGCCACAAATGCTGTTATATCCTTCTTCATGCCACTCGACCAATAGATTTCCCGCAAGTCGTGGTACATCTTGGTGGTACCAGGATGAATAGAATATCGCGCACCATGCGCTTTAGCTATAATTCTCTATCTCAGATCCTCAATATCTGGAGCACATAATCTATCCTGCAATCTCAACACACCATCCCCCCTTGGGAGAAAACCTTCACCTTTTTATCCTTGATTGATTCTTTCAGTCTGACCAAACTGGCATCTAAGTTTTGCTTCTCCTTTACTTCCGAAACCAAGGAGGATTCAAAGCTATTATATAATAACATCTTCCCTTCAGTGGAGTCAAGCAACCTAACTACCAACCTAGCTAACTGATGCATATCACGAGCCAACTCCTTCTTGCCCTCTCTAATATATGAATCACTACCCATAGATATCTTGCTAAGGGCATCCACCACTACATTAGCCTTTCCTGGGTTATACAACAAACTCATATCGTAGTCTTTCAATAAGTCTAACCACCTTCCCTGCCTAAGATTCCACTCTCTCTAGGTAAAAACATACTGCAGACTCTTATGATCAGTGAAAATATCAACATGAACACTATACAAGTAGTGTCTCCAGATTTTCCAAGAAAACACAACAACAGCTAACTTCAGATCATGGGTGGGGTAATTCTTCTCATGGGTTTTCAGCTGTCTAGAGGCATGGGCTATAACCTTACCTCTCTGTGTCTGTACACAACCCAAACCAACTCTAGAAGCATTACAATATACCACAAAACCATTAAATTCATTAGGCAGAGTCAAAACAGGGGCTATAGTGAGTCGAGCCTTCAACTCCTGAAAACTATTCTCACGAGAATCGGACCACAAGAACTTCACTTTCTTTTGAGTCAACCGGGTCATAGGAGATACTATAGAGGAGAAACCTTTAACAAAATAGCATTAAAAGCCAGCTAAACCCAAGAAACTTCTAATATCGGATGGAGAGATAGGTGTTGGCCAGTTTCTAATAGCTTCTGTTTTCTAAGGATCAACTCTAACACCTTCGAAAGAAATAATATGACCTAGAAAAGCAACTGACCTTAGGTAAAATTCATACTTGCTAAATTTTCCGAACAAATGATAATCTCTAAGGGTTTGCAAGACGATACAGAGATAATTTGTATGTTTATTCTCACTATGGGAGTATACCAGAATGTTGCCTATAAACACTATGACAAACATATCAAGATATGACCTGAACACTCAGTTCATGAGGTCCATTAAAGCTACTGGGGCATTAGTTAGCTCGAAGGACATAACAAGTAACTTAAAATGACCGTAACGTGTTCGGACGGCTGTCTTTAGGATATCACATTCCCTAACTCTAAGTTGATGATAGCCAGAGCGAAGGTCTATCTTTGAGAAGTAACTTGCACCTTGCAATTAATCAAACAAATCATCTATTCTTGGAAGGGGATACTTGTTTTTTATAGTGACTTTGTTAAACTGGCAATAGTCAATGCACATGCGCAAAGAGCCATCTTTCTTTCTCACGAATAGGATAGGTGCACCCCAAGGAGACATACTTGGTCTTATAAAACATTCATCTAAGAGATCTTTGAGTTGCTCTTTTAACTCCTTAATTTATGCGGGTGCCATACGATATGGAGGAATGGAAATAAGCTGAGGATCGGAGAGAAGATCAATCCCAAATTCTATCTCTCTATCGGGAGGTACCCCTAGAAGATCTTCCAAAAAGACATTGGGAAACTCATTAACAATGTCAACTGACTGGAGAGTTAGAGTCTCAGACTTAGTGTCTTTAACTCTGACTAGGTGATAAATGTACTCTTTGGAAATAAGCTTTCTAGCTTTGAGATATGAGATAAAATGACTCTAGAGAGATGCAGAATTACCAAACCATTTGGTAACAGACTCACCAGGGAACTGAAACTTGACTACATAGGTACGACAGTCTATGAATGCATAACAAGAGTGAAGCCAGTCCATACCCAGAATAGCATCAAAATCTACCATGTCTAACTCTATCAGATCAGCAAGCATAACTCTATGATAAATAGAAACATGACACTTTTTGTACACTTTTCGAGCAACAATGGACTAATCCACAGGGGTAGAAACTAGGATAGGCTCAGAGACAATCTCGGGACTCACTTCAAATTTTACAGCAACTAGAGGTGCCACATATGAAAAACTAGATCCAGGGTCCAACAATGGATAAACATTAAATTGAAACACACAAAGCATACCAGTAACAACATCGGAGGAGTCCTCCAGCTTCTGATGTGAAAGCAAAGCATAGAATCTGTTCGGGCAATGACCACCAATATTGCTGGAAGAAGAACTATGAGTAGAAGTTGGATAAGCTACAGGAGCTGGAGCATTAGCAGTCTGAGCCAGGGGACAAACATCACGGTTCCCCTGTCTAGTATGAGGACAATCTCTAAAATCGTGGGCCTCTTGGACACATCCATAACTGCTCTTCTGACCCCATAACCACTTACCCTCGTGGTCCCTACCACACCTAGTGCATGTTGGACGGTTAGGCCGGTTACTCACAGTATTCTGAGATCAGAATGTAGAAGACCTATTTCCCTATTCTTGCCTACCTCTAAGTGCTGGAGCTGTAGATAATGATGGTGCTGGCATAGATAAGCGGCTCTGTAACTGAGGGCGATTCCCTCCTTGCGATCTGTTCTTACCATAAATAGGTTGCTCATATCTGGCTGTCTTATTCCCTCTTACTCTATCCCTATTTTTTATCTGATCTGATTTGATCTGATGGACATGGGTCATCAGTCTGGAAAGATTTATCTCACTGTTAAACATAGCTGATCTACACTACTTAACCACATAGCTTGACACCCTATTCTAGAACTTATCCATACTGGCTCAGTTGTCGGCAATCAGATTTGTGGCATATTTTGCTATCTTATTGAACTTCAAGCAATACTTCGTAACAGTCATGAAGCCTTGCCGTAAGTTGATGAACTCCTCTACTTTCGCCTTTCTGAGCTCTAGCGGAAAGAATTTATCCAGGAATACATCCTGGAACTCCTGCCAAGTCATAGGATACTAACTCAACATCTCCTCCTCAAGACACGTGCATTACCTGTGTAATCTTCCTTATCTCCTCCAGATACAACTGCTGATCCTCACCTACCTTGGACCAATAAAACTCTAGCGGATTCATCCGCATAAAGTCATGGATTCTTGAGGTAGCTAAGTACCCTCTCTGTTGTTATGGAGCCGGGGCCTGGTTGGCCTGAACGTTGGCGGTAACAGCTTGGGTAAGCGCCTGAAAGGCTGCCCTAAATGCAGCGTGGGATATATTTTCATTCAGGGGATCAGCAGGCTGAGGTTGCTGACCCGCAATATTTTTTTTAGCTCAATGAAGAGGCATATTCTGAAAGAAGAGAGTACAAATAGCTGAAAGGGAAAAACTGTAAGCACGATAGACTTCTGAAAGAATGAAACGACCCCTTTTTTTTCTAAAACATTTCGTAGCCTCTTGCTCATAGATGTGGCGTGCTACACACCGATAATCAAGACTCTACTTAAAGCGGCTTGTCAGAATCCCTAGGAATCTAATAATCTTAGGCTCTGATACAGAGTTTGTAACGCCCCAAAAATGGACCCCGAGGCATCACACGGGGCTTAAGTCTATAAGTAGCCCCAAGATAACCCTTTTAGCCATTTTTCTACAATTCAACACTTATAATCAAAGTCGACATAATCAAAACATCAAAAAATACTCCATAATATCATACTGCAATACGAATGAAATATGGAAAGTAAAGAAATACGACATCTCTGATAAATCTGATCAATCTATCCATCTAGTCTAACAAGCCTCTACTAAACTGTATATCCATGAGCCATTGGGATAAACCCCAACTGACCTAAACTCAGGAAATAAACCGAACAACACAAAGTAAATGAGGAAATCTAAATAACTAGTCCTTGGACCATGAGGACTCACCACTGTAGAGGATGTAGATCAACGTGCTCGGATAATCATGGTCAAACCTGGGAATGAGCACCTGAACCTATATTATAGGGAAAATGTAGCCCACATGCGAACATGTGGGTCAGTACCATAGAATATGTATCGAGTACATGGGGGTGCATGAAATAAACATATTTATATGCATATATATATATATATATATTTAACGATTTCTTTCCAAATCATGCAGGACATTTGTAAATGGCTCATAAAGCTTGAATGAAATCTAAAGTCTGAAATCATACACAATGAATGATAAAACATGCCAATCTGGATATCATGAGCCATTACACTTAATCCAAATATCAAGATTCTTTTCTTATTTTCTCATCAAGCAATCTTAGTGAAATTTGGAATATTGAATACATCATAAATCTGTATTTCAAATCTTTTGTAAATCTATAAAATCAATCTAAGAATGAGGGACGACTCTTTGGAAGGTTCTTCTAATTGATATGTACACCATGTGAGCACCTATGATGTCCCACGACTTGCCTCGTAAGGTTAGGGTTGTCCTACCCTTGCCATCGGTGTAGAACAATCTCATCTCAACGATCACTATCTCAATTTTCCACATATAGTGGAAGTCAGTGTCTTAACCTACAGTGGGACGTAGTTCTGTGGTATGAAACTGTAGTAACATACCCAACTCTATGCTAAATACTACTCCCAATACTATGCTCAAAGATCTCAATAAAAATCCACTTTAAGGGTAATCTCATATTTCTTCAGTTAATTCAATGATAAAATCCTTAACTCATTTCATAAAGTGGATTTTAACCCTGTTGTGACCAAAAGGTCAAATCATTCTATACTTCATCAAAAATAGTCTAAAAATGGGTGCGTGTGGCATATAAATTGTCAAAACAACAATCTCAATTTGGGTTAATGACCCTTATAGCGATACTTAATCAAAACATTTCAACATTCATGCTTTATATCACAAGCATACATAATTTATACAAAAATCTGAAAAATGTCAGCCTTTAATCATAACAATAATCTCAAACTCATGGAGTTTATTTTCTAAACATTCAAAATAATTAGAGTATCTTGAACAACAACCTAGGATAAGATTTATCATTTCAAATTCATGATAAAACATGTAAAAATCATGTATCCTGGTAAAATAATGCAAACTTTGGGCACAACAACGAAAGGGTGTTCTTGTTCATAACCCCATATACCTTTTTGGTAACGGATTCGTTGAAAGATTAGACCCTAAATGTTGATTGTGTAACCCTTGTTGTTTATCTCCTTTAGTTCTCTTAGGTGATGAACTTAGACTGATAATAAAATTATGATGTGTTTAGAATCTATTAAATTCATAAGGTTAAGTTTAGGGGTGTGTAAGAAGTGCCAAAAGACTTAATTCCTCTCAAAATAACCCAAAAACAGAGTGTTTAAGTCACTTGAAATGATAAGATATGCACCGCATATGATATCGCATATATTTACATAGGCGCCGCATATGATATCGTCTATATTTACATAGGCACCGCATATGATATCGCCTATATTTACATAGGCGACGCTATGCAATCGCATATACTTTCCAGTGGCCATGTACGATTGGTTAGGCGACACACTCTACTTTTCAAAGCTATAACTCCTAGATCAGGTGTAGAATTTTAGTGAAATTGGTATCGTTGGAAAGCTAATTCGATTCTCTATAATTTTATGGGTAGAAATATGCAGAAATACCACATATTTATCAAGTTATGCTCATTCAAAGATGAACCTTGCGAATTCAAACACTAAAACTCTTTCTGAGGTTCACAAACTCCTCCATCTTTGATTCCCTCAACTCTTGAGGAATGAACTAATCCCATAAGGCATGAAAAAAGGCCTCCCACAAACCTTCCTCTTCTATATCACCTATATCCCTATGCCACTTCTTTTACCATTTATATGTAACATCCTTGAGATGATAAGCTACAAAGTTAACCCCCTTGATATTAGTAGCCTGAATCACCCAAAAGATCTTTTCCATCTCATGCAAAAAGCCCTGTGAATCCTCCTCCACCTTCACCCCAGTAAAAGTAGGAGGACCTATCTTTATAAATTGACCAACCCTTGTGTCCTCAGAAGACAAAGCATCATTCACAACCCGCTAACCCTAAGCAATAACTAATTGGGAAATGACTTGAATAGACTAATAAATTTTACGTTCGTCACATTGCCCTAAGGGACATGAAAAGAACTAGCTGGAATAGGAGGAACTCCACCACCATCAAGAATAGGACCATGAGATTGAAGATGTACTTTAGATGTAGAACGTACCCCTTCAGCATTATCCCCCATATAGGATGGAAGAATTTTCTTGTGTTCTAGATCTCGGAGGCATGATTTGAAAGACGAACAAACAAGGATTAGAAAAGATTCTAGGATAGAGAACTCAAGCTTGAATGTAGAATACCAAGAAAGTGAAACATTCCTAAATGTATTACAGCCTTTCTCTTATGAGTATGGCGTGCTTTACACCCTTAAAAGAGACTCTACTCGACATGACTTTGGGGACTACCTAGTTGAACATGAAATTATGCTTAGACACCAACTTAACATGAACCGACCCCGGGCCTTGTCGTAATAGGCATCCTAATTCCAAGAAAGATAGGAGAACGCCACACATTACCTAACCCAACCACCTATGTCCAACCTTAGATAGGCTAAATTTTGAAGTTTGTCTCATTAGGACATTGGATAGTGTCACAACCGTGACCAACTGAGTCCAACTGTATCGTACCAACCACCCAACCATATAAAACCAAACCATAGACCATAAACCAAATGGAATATCAAAACATAATATGAAAATCAATCCCAAAATGTAATAAGATGGAACAACCAACCATATCGTCTAATGATGTTAGCCTACAGACTTATTCCAATGCAAAGGTCGACACCACTACTGACCCCACCCATATCAAACCCCAAAAGTACTAAAAAGCCTCTATCTAAATGAGTAAAAAAAATCTTTTTGGGACATGCACCCAACCATGGCCAAAACCAATATCTAAAATAAAGGGAAAATATCTAAAGAAATCCATAACATGTAATGATGCCTTCTGAAAGGATGAAAGCTTACCACTTAGCACAAATACAAATACTGAATTCACATACTAAATTAGAGGAGTACAAAAGCCGGTTCCTACATAGATTGGGTATACAGCCACCTGTAGATGGGGTTAGCGAGTGACAGCTAGCATGAATCTCAAGATAAGGATAAAATAATACCAGTTTAAAAACCAAGTGAAACCATCCATACAACCATACACACATATATAAGTATTGGGAAAGGGAACCGAGTTTTGCATGCATTTAAAACCTTTACCTAGGTTATGTAGCCTTGCCACCCAAACCACCAACGGGCAATATAGTTCAGCTCCCCCTGCTGAAAGGGCCCCAGTGTGTGTAGCCTCATGACCAGGGAATATCCCATGGGATGACTAGTACATTCACCAGTATAAAATATGACACATGCATATGGTCATCAAGACCCCTTATATCAGCAAATATGAGTTTTTAGTTTTAGACCCCCTAGGACTGCCACCTTTCATATCTTAGCTACATACCACACTATTAATACCCATTTTAAACCATATCCAAACAATAAATTTACCATTTATTAAACAAGGACAATATTAGTGGTATCATCATACCACCCCTTACTTATAAGTAATATCCATAACCAAACCATTTCAGTTAAGGGGACCTTAGGTGCCTATCCAATTACCATATTAAATCCACTTGGAATATTTCCATGTTATCCATAAGCATAACCATTTAGCCTTTATCCCTGTCAAACCATTTAAGCCATGCATAAATCCTTTGTCCGGTTTAAAACATCCAAAATTTATATCAGAAGAAGTCAATGCAGTGAGCATATCTTTATGAGAATTTTATCAAACACCTTGGAGGAATAACATAACCAAAACCAATTCCAAAGACCACTAAACCATTACCATGCAATCCAATTGTCCAAATCCACCATTAATGCATATTAAAGCATAATTAAAACCACAAGAAACCATAACCAAGCATTTAATATCAAAATCCCTAAATGATAATTTAAAACCATTATCATAAAATAGTAAAACCATGAAATCAATCATATAAACCATGCCTTTAGTTGAAATTACAATGTGGGAAGGGAACAATTCCTTATCCAAGGAATTAAGGGAAAGAAATAACCAATACAAGCCCAGAAGTAATCCTTAGCCTTTTTTCCCAATTAGCATAAGCAGGGAAATGTCCATAATACCCTAAATTAATCCCTTAAAAACCCATCACCGGGGTATGACTGACCCATACGACTTGTACACTCCTATATGATTGCTATCCAACACTCATATTCAAGCTTTAACCCTTGGATCAAGAACTTTCTAGTTACAAATCATCTAACCAAGTCATACCAATAGTATATAATCTGTACCCATAACCCATATCCCTAGAGAATAAAATACTAGGAGGATCAAACACTACCCACTATACAAGTCCCTAATATTACTCGTACCAATCCCTTAGGACTCACACCTTTAAGTCGTAACCATTTTATTGACCAAAACCATCTCACTAATTAACACTGGTCAGTATAAGACAAGACCATACCGCTCATACCCTAGCAAACAGCTCATACCCATGAGTTATATTGGGTCCAGAAAATGGATTTCCAGGAAATTTTATAATGGTCAAAACCCAAGATGTTTCATGTCGGTTGCTCAAAACCAGCGAGTGATAATGTTGAGGGGTACAGTGATATAGGCTCGACACTTGATATACCACTAAGCGTACCGACCAGAACTGATGCCACTACTATGGAGAAAATTTCGGCAATTGATGGGACTATAGTTGAGGATGGTGGGACCCAATCTAGGGCCCATGCAATGATACAACATGAACTGGCACCTTGTTTGCCCATGTATCTCCCTGATCTCTTGTATTACATTGTTAGATGAACTGAGACAATACATAGGATTTATGATAGAGGTAGGGGTGTACCAAGGTCGCCATAGGTTACACTTGCTGTATTGTGAAACTCGTGGTCGCAAATAAAAAATTGAGAATTGACATGTTTTTGTTTTATTGTTGTTTTTAATTTAATTGTTTGTGTGTTTGAATAGCTAAAATAGGGAGAAAATTGGTACTTGTGGCAGCAGAATTGATTTTGATTTTGAGTAATTATGCTGAAAAAATTGATACCCCTCCTAAAATTTTGCTAATTGTAAGATGTCGGTATGTTTGAGGAAAGACAGAGAATTTGATAATGTCATTAAAATTAGGGATAGAACAACTATGAAAAACAATTGCATAACTGCATAATTAGTACCTAGCAGTATGACCTTGTACTAGTATGTGTGAGGCATTCCCTAGTTATCGGTGTGTCTTAAGCTAGAACTTTCCCAGTTGCTCTTACCCAGGGTTCAAAATAGTCGAATAGGAGATGACCACAGACCATTTTTTTTTAAGTAAACTTGATCCTAAATGTCCAACCAAATGATATGAATCTCGTGATCTCGTTTTTTAAGCATTAACTGACCCATTATTTTCATTCCACCAATTTCACCTTCCCATTTATCTTACAATGAACATGTCTTGGCCCTATTTCTCCTTGGATACTATGCAACTCAACTTATGCTAATCACCTAAGTTGAGGATGATTGTTATAAGGGTACATTGAAAACAATTAGTATAAAGAAAGACTTGTAGGAGAAAAGAAAATGAAGGAGAGGTCTGGTGAAAATAAAAGATTAAGAAAATGAGAAAAAACTACATTTGGCCCAATCTATTTAAAATTTAAAAGGGAGACATAAAAGAAGAATAAAATAAATAAAAGTTGGAAAATAAGTGGACCCCAAATAATGCGTAGTGTCAAGAAGGCGTAGTCACTGAAAAATCCCAAAAATATACAACACCATCCCTAAACCTACATTTAAAGCCTAATAAAGTCCTTTAGTGATCCTATCATAACTATCCAAAAACCTAGTAAAAGAGCATATGAGAAGCCTATAGTATTCTGTATACATCGGCTAATACTTTTTTGTGAGTAAGAGTGTCTTGTTGAAATATCCCTGAATATCATTGTTGATCTAAAATGAGTAAATGGGATTTCTTTTGATTGTGAGCACACATGGGTTATGTTGTTAGGTTTCTAGACTATTCGGTAAGTGTGATTTGTATATGCTTAGTTGTCTATTACTAATGTAATGCCATCATTGAATTCCTTTATATCTATTCGCATACCAAATCGATATGCACAGTTGGATTCTTTAAAAGTTAAAACGAGAAGGGGAAACAAAAATATGAGAAGCTGAATTTAAAAGACACTACCATAGGTATCTTAGGATCTTCCTATTAAAGCATTGTTGTTGTGGTTAGTGGTTTTTTATTTTATTTTTTCTTGAGAACACACAAACATTCTAAGTTGAGGGTTTTGATGCGCCGTGGAAACACGACACTTTCAACGCTTAAAACAACGAATATATCCTTGTTATTAGGCCATTTTGGAAGATATGTTGTGGTTTTGTGATTCTTGTATATAAAATAGATGAAACTAGTTTTGGAAGGAACTTAGGAGAGAAAACTCTGAAAAGATGAATTCTGGGCATCATACTAATTAGCCTATAAGTCATCAAAATAGCATATGACTCGTAGGTGTACTCATAAATAAGACAGAAACCAATCCCAAGCAGAAAAGATAAGTGAATGAAAGATATAACTAGAACAAGCGAACTATAAGATATGGATACGATTCTGAAGAAGTAGTCGTTGAGATAACAGAAACTGAAGCTAAAGTCAGAGTTTAAGTTATAGAAGAAGTCGCATTGGATACTTTGAGTATGACTCATAAGAATAAACCATAAAGATACCAGTGTCCAAAGCTTTGAAAGATCAAGTCCGAGGTGGTGACTAATGAAGACCACGAGTCGTATGTTCAAGGTACGATTCGTGAGGATAAGTCATAAAGAGTACAGAAACTTGGAGCCCTAGAAGATCAAAGACTAGGAACATATGACAAGCACAGTACGACTGGTATGAATACCTTATGAGTAGACGGCGCGAGTCATACATTATGCTAACATTACTTTTACTATTCTGTTTTAATTAGGATTGTTGAGTTATTTTAGGATACTATAAATACCTTAGGGTTATTCCTTTATTTGATTATGCAATTTTACAATACTTTGACTACTTTTTACATACATGATCATTGAGATTGTGTTTTTAAAATTTTTTTTTTTCAATTGAAAACTTTAGATTTTATTCATCTTGTTCTTGGGCAATTAATTACAAGTTTTCTCTATTTATTATCATCGGTTGTTGCAACAAGAACATGAGCAGCTAATCTCCCTGACTAGGGTTATCGGAACCTTGGTGGATTAACTATGTAAAGGAAGATGGAGATTTATCTATTCTCTATTGTGATTGCATATATCTTAATCTCCTTCATTCTAACTGACCTCACAGCTACTGTAAAGGTTTGAGAATTTCCTGTATAGTATAACATCCTCACAAAGGAGTTTGAGATTAAAAAAAAGGGATTATTATAGTAATTTAAGATTAACATCCATATTATTATTCAGTCATCTCATATAATTAACTCAAGACTTAAAAGGTGAGATTTCAACTGAAGTCATAGACAAGGATCAATAAGGTGACATCCTGAGACTCACAAGGTAAAGGGTGAGATTTATCATCACATACACAAGACATTTGATAATACAAAGCTTGATGACTTTATATGTGGAGCAACAGAATAGGTGGTTGAACATTAGAAATTCACGGAGTTGAGAAGCCAAGGGGAAAACAGCCCTAGTGTTTGTCTTCTATAATTTACAAACTCAAAGCATTCAAGTTCGGTTAGTACTTACTATTTACTTCAATTTCCATATTTACTTTTCCACACTGCTAGAGTATTTTGTTGAGTTTAAGAGACTGTTCAGCATTTTCCCTATTGGTTCGACCCCAAACTAGTTTGGGTTACTATATTTGACATCTACAGCAACATACTTCTTTGGAGGTTTGTTTTTGGGAGACATCACCAAAAAGTCGAAATCATGAGTCAAATAATTCTTCTTATACACCTTAAGATGCCTAGAAACATGTGCAACAACCTTACCATTCTACATAAAAATACAACATAGTCCTGAACGAGCTGCATTACAATAAAAAATAAAGCCATCAATACCTATGAGTAGGGTCAAAACCGGAGCTGAATTTAACTTATCCTTCAACTTCTAAAAGTTTCCCTCATAAGCATCGGACCACATAAACTTTACCTTTTACCGAGTCAACTTAGTTAATGGATCTGTGATCGAAGAGAAACTCCCCACAAACCATCTATAATACTAGGTTAAACCCAAGAGTCTCCAAATATCAATTAGAGTCGTGGGTATACGCCACTTCTTAGCTTCCTAAACTTTCTATGGATCCACCATGATCCCCTTACTAGAAACAACATGACCTAGAAAAGTAACGACATTCAACCAGAACTCATATTTCTAAACTTAGAATACAACCGATGATCCTTAAGAGTTTGCAACACTATACAAAAGTTATTGGCATGATCTTTCTCACACTTAGAATATACCAAGATGTGATGAATAAACACAATGATGAATAAGTCTTGAAACTTATGGAATACACAGTTTATAAGATCCATGAAAACTACTAGAGCGTTAGTGAACCCAAAGAAGAAAACTAAGAGCTCATATTGACCATACCAGGTATAAAAAGTAGTCTTAGGTATATCCACCTCCCTAATCTTCAACTAAGGATATCCTAACCAAAGATCAATCTTAGAAAAGTACTTAGCACCCTGAAGTTGGTCAAACTCGTCATCAATCCTAGGAAGAGGATACTTTTTCTTTAACATCACTTTATTCAATTGTGGATAGTCTATGCACATTCGAAGGTAACCATCGTTCTTATGCGCGAAAAGTACAGGAGCACCCCATGGAAAAACACTAGGGAAAATAAAACCCTTATAAAGAAGATCTTTCAACTGCTCCTAAAGTTCTTTCAACTCAACCGGAGCCATTTTATAAGGAGGCATAAAGATAGGATGGGTATCCAAAAATAAAAAAGATTCCAAAGTATATTTCCCTATTAGGAGGAATACCAGGAAGATCAAAAGGAAACACTTTAAGAAACTTATTGACTAAAGGGACAAATTACAAAGAAGCGCCCTCGAAATTAGAATCCTTAACCCAAACTAGGTGCTATAGACACAACTTGGAAATCAATTTTTGGGCTCTTACGTAACAAATAAACCTTTCCTTAGGCACTAAGGAACTCCTTTCCCACTAAATTACCGGTTTATTTGGGAATTGGAAATTGACCTTATGGGTTCGACAATCTAGAGCCGTATAGAATTAATAGAACTAATCTATCACCATAATCATATCAAAATCTAACATATCCAACTCTATTAGGTCCATCAATGTCTCCCTACAACATATAGATAGCACACAACCCTTATACACTTTTCTAGACACAAAAGAGTCACCTATCAAGGTTGACACAAAAAAGGGATAAAAAATACACTCAGGACCAACACTAAAATGAATAGCCACATAAGGGGTCTCATAAGAAAAAGTAGACCCCAGATCAAGATGAAAATACACATCATGAGAGAAAAGTTATAACATACTAGTGATGACATAAGGAGATTCCTTAGATTCCTGATGCATGGTCAGAGCATAAAGATAATTTCAGCTAGTACCATACAAGACATAGCACCCTTTAGTGCTAGAGTTGAAGACGTGGAAACCAAAACTTTATTATCCCTAGAAGCAAACCTTGATATAACTCCCTTTATATGTGACCAAGATGACCATACTTAAAGCACTTATTCTTTCCCTTATCACAAAACTCAATGATGCATCTGTCCATAAAATAAATAAGGGAGATACGATAGGGCTGATTGGGCTTCACTAGTCTACTACTAGGAACCTTGTGCCTTAAACCCAATGTATGTCTAAAAGAAACGATCACTAGAAAACATAGGATATGAAGCACTAGCCATAGAATAAGAACCAGAATTTCCCTACTCCCTCTTAGACCACTGTCTGCCATCTCTACCACTATTATGTTGGCCTCCTTCCTACTTGGAATACCTATTATTAATATCTTACATTACCTCCCTCCCATATTTATTTGCCTCTTCTCTTCTTTGACCTGTTGCACATATACCACAAACTTAGAGATATCCATATCCTTGTTCAACAAGATGGCCTTGAATTCTAACTCCAAGTCTCAACATAAACCTAAAGAGAACATTCTAATTCTAGACCTCATAGAAAATAACAAATCTATAGCATAAATAGATAGATTAAGAAATTTCAAGGTGTACTCCTTCATAATCATTCTGCCTTACTTCAGATTTACAAACTTCTCAGCCTTTACCTCCCTTAACTACTGAGGAAAGAAGTGTACAATAAAAGAACGAGAGAAGTCATCCCATATAGCTAGCTAAATATTATCTCCTGTTATCTATTCAAACTTTTCATACCACTGATATTCCACGTCCTTCAATTGATATAAAGCAAACTCAACACTATCAAAGTAAGAAGCATGCATCACTCTGAATATCTTTTCCATCTCATCTATGAATCCTTAAGAATCCTCCTTAACCTTGGAATTAATGAAAGTTGGAGGACTCAACCTCAGGAACTGGACAACCCTTGTGACCTCTGACGAAGGAGTAATAAAAGTGACATGCTTAAACTAGCGCAACTGAGAGGCCACCAACTGTGTAATAAAATAAATCAACTAGCTAAACTCCCCATTAGACACATCACCCTGAGTCATTGGGGTAGAGTATCATCATCTCGAGGAGTACTAATATAGACCGGTGGAATTCTACGTAGGTAGTCAGGACCAGGGACCCTAGATTAAGTTTTTACCTAATAAGTGGAGTTAATTCAATCCACATTGTCCTCAGATGGAATTAAGGATTTTCTACGAGCATTAGATCTTTGGGGAGATATAAAAATAAACAAAATAGAAGAAACACAAGACCTTATACTTATAGCCAAAAAATATTGCACAAGAAAGGGAAACATTCCTAAATGCCTCATAGCCTCTCCCTTCGAGGTGTGGCGTGTTACACACTTATAAAGGGGACTCTACATGACATGGATTTATGGAAACCTAATTGACCATGAACCTAGGTGCTAATACAAATCATGTCACGACTTAAACCAGGGCCAGGATGTGATGGGTATCTCAAGTCCACTAATAACCCAAGACAACTCTCTTTACCTAGTCAAAATAGATCGCAATACAATTAGCAATAGTTGAATTTCTAACATTTAAATGATAGCCAACTCATTTAACTCAAAAATAAAGCTAAGAATTTCAATAACCATCACAATACACAGTAATCCATAAAGCCTCTAAATAAACAAAAAACAATCTAGCTAGTAAATGCCCCTGACAATATCCATAAGAATCCAATAGAAGTAGATTAAGACATAAATGAAACAATACTTTAAATTGATATCCCATATAGAAAATGGAAGCGCACCACATTAAAGATGACTAATGAAAACCCAAAAATCCTATCACTGCACGAGAAAAGTAGAAGTGTCTCTGATTTCTACACCATGTAGGGATACAATATTTGAAGATGGTTAAAAGGGTGAGCTCTAGCATTTAACTTAGGGAAGGGGATAAATTAATGCCATAAAATTATATTTCAAAATCATTCTAAGCTAATGCGCACAAACATATACATATACATATATATTTATAAGATGTCGGGATAGGGAACAAGGCTTAGTATGAACTTTAAAAAATTAGCCTAGACTGTGTAGCTTAACCATCATACCAAGGCAACAATGGGCTATATGGGCTCAACTATCCTACTAAAATAGCCCAGTGTGTGTTAGCCGCAAGAACTAAAGAATAATTATATGTGCATATGCTTGAACACCCGGTTACATAGCAAGGGTGAAATGAACACCCGATCATTTAATACGGGTGACCCAAATAATCAGACATAAAGATGTATGACTCAAACACCTACCAATTAGAACTCCGCATCGGTAATGCGGTTTCCAGTATTGATCTCTCATGACCACTACTTTCACGGCCTATCTACACAACTCCTATTAAGACTAATTAAAAATATTTCACACATCCTCATTCATTAAACCAATGATACATGTCAGGCATACATTGTTGGTATCATCATACCAACTACACTTGCAAGCTTCTAATTATGCCATTTCAATTCCATTAACTTTGGGGATTGCCTCGACCGCCTTTGTTCATTAAATCAAATATGGTTCTTTAGTCTTATATGCTATGCAATAGTTCCAATGGTAGTTCAATGTATATATATTCAAATTCCAAGCCAATTTCATATGTTTAGGTTGAGGTGATGGCCAATTCAATTGT